>NC_057803.1:482829927-482971262 GCF_018294505.1 Triticum aestivum
CCCGAGTGAGAGGTTTGCTCTTCACTCGGTAGGATTTTTATAACTTAGGCGAGTACTTGGACTGCAGCTAAGCCTCCAAGTGAGAGGTTTGCTCTTCACTCGGTAGGATTTTTATAACTTAGGCGAGTACTTGGACTGCAGCTAAGCCTCCGAGTGGAAGTCTGGCTTACCACTCGGTAGGATTTTTATAACTTAGGCGAGTACTTGGACTGCAGCTAAGCCTCCGAGTGGAAGTCTGGCTTACCACTCGGTAGGATTTTGATAACTTAGGCGAGCACTGGGCTGCAGCTAAGCCTCCGAGTGGAAGTCTAGCTTACCACTCGGTAGGATTTTATTTAATCTTAGGCGAAACGGATTCGCAGCTAAGCCTCCGAGTGGGAGTCTGGCTCATCACTCGGTAAGGATTTTTACAAACTTAGGCGAATAGGATTCGCGGCTAAGTCACCCACTGAGGGGAAAATTTTATTGGACAAAATAAAAAATGACAAAAATTATGGAGGAACTATGACACTATTATTTTGAAATCCATGAACGACAGGAGTACTTTATTGCAACTCATCCGAGTGATAAACTTAAGTGTAAAATGGGCGGAGTAGTTCCGCGTTCCAAGCTCGGGGCTCGTCGATATTATGTTCGATGTTGTAAAGACGGTACGCCCCGTTGTGGAGAACTTTGGTGACGATGAAGGGTCCTTCCCAAGAAGGAGCAAGCTTGTGATGTTTCTTCTGATCCACTCGGAGAACTAAATCTCCTTCCTGGAAGGCTCGACCCCTCACATTTCTGGCGTGGAAATGACGCAAATCTTGTTGGTAGATGGTCGATCGGATCAGAGCCATCTCCCTTTCTTCCTCTAAAAGGTCGACTGCGTCCTGCCGCGCTTGTTCAGCTTCTGCTTCGTTGTAGATCTCGACTCGAGGAGCATTGTGGAGAAGATCACTCGGCAAGACTGCTGCAGCTCCGTAGACCAAGAAGAATGGAGTTCTTCCGGTCGACCGATTAGGTGTGGTCCGCATTCCCCAAAGCACCGAGGGAAGTTCGTCGACCCAAGCTCCAGCTGCATGCTTGAGATCACGCATCAGTCGGGGTTTCAATCCCTTGAGAATCAGGCCATTGGCTCGCTCTGCTTGTCCATTCGTCTGCGGATGGGCGACCGAAGCGTAGTCGACTCGTGTGCCTTGAGAGTTGCAGAAATCCCTGAATTCTTCCGAGTCAAAGTTCGACCCATTATCCGTAATGATGTTGTGCGGGACTCCATATCTGAATATCAGTTCCCTGATGAAGCTAACAGCAGCACCGGCGTCAAGGTTCTTGATTGGTTTAGCCTCATCCACTTGGTGAACTTGTTGACTGCCACCAGTACATGCGTGAAGCCACTTCGCCCTGTTCTCAAAGGACCGACCATGTCCAACCCCCATACTGCGAAAGGCCAGACGAGTGGAATGGTCTTCAGAGCTGATGCAGGCTTGTGCGACATATTCGAGTAGAACTGACATCCCTCGCACTTATCCACTATTTCCTTTGCCATCTCGTTCGCTTTTGGCCAGTAAAATCCGGCTCGGTATGCTTTGGCCACGATGGTCCGAGAGGACGCATGATGACCACAGGTTCCCGAGTGGATATCATTAAGGATGATTCGACCTTCTTCTGGTGTTATGCACTTCTGACCAACTCCAGTCGCGCTTTCTCTATATAACTGTCCTTTGATTACGGTAAAGGCTTTAGATCGACGGACGATCTGTCGAGCCTCTTCCTCATCCTCCGGAAGCTCTTTTCTCAGGATATACGCGATATACGGAACTGTCCAGTCGGGGATGACCACCAAGACCTCCATGACCAAGTCCACCACTGCTGGGACTTCAACCTCAGTCGGATATGTGGCACTCTTGGGCTGTGGAGCTTCTTCGGTGAAAGGATCTTCTTTGACTGACGGAGTGTGTATATGCTCCAAGAACACACCACTCGGAATGACTCCTCTCTTGGAACCTATCTTTGCTAGATCATCAGCTGCTTGATTTTTCAGTCGGGGTATATGATGGAGCTCCAACCCCTCGAACTTCTTTTCTAGCTTCCTCACTACACTGCAGTATCCAGTCATGGCTGGGCTTCTCACGTCCCACTCCTTCATCACTTGGTTGACCACTAAATCTGAATCGCCATAGACCATCAGGCGACGGACGCCGAGTGAAATGGCCATGCGCAATCCGTATAAGAGGGCCTCATACTCTGCCTCATTGTTAGAGGAATCAAAGTGAATCTGGAGCACATATCTGAGCTTATCTCCTCTGGGGGAAACCAGGACAACCCCAGCACCGGACCATATCAACATCTTAGAGCCATCAAAAAACATGGTCCAATGCTCTGAGTGAACTTCAGTCGGCTGCTGCTGTTCAATCCACTCGGCGAGGAAATCTGCTATTGCCTGGGACTTAATGGCTTTCTTTGCCTCAAACTTGATATCAAGGGGAAGAAGTTCAATCACCCATTTCTCCACTCGACCAGTTGCATATCTGTTGTGCAAAATCTCTGATAGTGGAGCGTCGCTGACGACTGTGATGGAATGATCAGAGAAATAATGAGCAACCTTCTTTGTGGTCATGTATATTCCATACACAAGCTTCTGATAATGAGGATATCTCTGCTTGGATGGAGTCAAGACTTCAGACAAATAATACACTGGGCGCTGAACTTTGAAAGCTTTTCCTTCTTCTTCCCGCTCGACCGTAAGCACAGTACTGACGACTTGTCCTGTGGCTGTGATATAAAGCAACAGAGGCTCTTTGCTGATTGGAGCAGCAAGCACCGGCTGGGTGGAGAGCAGAGCTTTTAGCTCGGCAAACGCTGCATCAGCTTCTGGAGTCCACTCGAACTTGTCTGCCTTCTTCATCAGTCGGTAAAGAGGCAATGCCTTTTCACCGAGTCGTGAGATGAATCGACTTAATGTGGCCAAGCATCCAGTAAGCTTCTGGACATCGTGCACTCGCACAGGGCGTTTCATTCGGAGAATAGTGCCGATCTTCTCTGGATTAGCGTCGATCCCTCGCTCGGAAACGAGAAAACCGAGTAACTTGCCACCAGGAACTCCGAATGTGCACTTTGATGGATTGAGCTTGATATCATACCTTCTGAGGTTGGCAAATGTTTCGGCGAGGTCAGCGAGCAGGTCGGAACCTTTTCATGACTTGACGACGATATCATCCATATACGCTTCCACATTCCGACTGATTTGAGTGAGTAGACACTTCTGAATCATTCGCATAAATGTGGCTCCGGCATTCTTGAGACCGAATGGCATGGTGATATAGCAGAAGCACCCGAATGGAGTGATGAAAGCTGGTTTTACCTCGTCGGGTCCGTACAGACGGATCTGGTGGTACCCGGAGTAGGCGTCTAGAAAAGACAATCTCTCGCATCCCGCGGTCGAGTCAACAATTTGATCTATGCGAGGGAGAGGAAAATGATCTTTCGGGCAGGCCCGGTTGATGTGCTTGAAATCAATGCACATTCGGAGCGATTTGTCCTTCTTAGGAACCATGACGACATTAGCGAGCCACTCGGAGTGGTATATCTCTCGGATAAATCCTGCCGCCAAGAGTCGAGCCACTTCCTCACCAATGGCTTTTCTCTTCTGGACGGCGGACCGCCGAAGATGCTCTTTGACTGGTTTTGCTGATGAGTCGACTCTTAGGCGATGCTCAGCCAGTCCCCTGGGAACACCTGGCATGTCAGCGGGCTTCCATGCAAAAATGTCCCAGTTCTCACGGAGGAACTGGATGAGCGCTTCTTCCTATTTCGGGTCGAGTGTTGTGGAGATGTGGGTCGGAGCTGCATCGGGGTCGGTCGGGTGAATGTGAACAGGCTTCGTCTCACCGGACGACTGAAATGCAGATTCTGTGGCGGGTTTCTTGGATCGCAGCAAATCACTCGGATCTGCGTTTTGCTTGTATTCTTCAAACTCGACCGCTGTCACCTGGGAATCAGCAATCTTTGAGCCCTTCTGAAAACACTCTTCTGCCTTTTTCCGATCACCGGTGACAGTGATCACTCCTTTGGGGCCGGGCATCTTCAATTTGAGGTACACATAACATGGTCGAGCCATGAACCGTGCATAAGCTGGTCTCCCCAAAATGGCATGATATGCACTCTGAAAATCCACGATCTCAAACATCAACTTCTCTTTGCGAAAATGTTTCGAATCACCAAACACCACGTCCAGAGCTATTTGGCCGAGTGACTCGGCTTTCTTCCCTGGTATAACTCCATGAAAGCTCATGTTACTGGTGCTCAGTCGGGACATCGGAATGCCCATTCCTTTCAGTGTGTCTGCATACAACAAATTCAGCCCGCTACCATCGTCCATCAGCACTTTCGTCAGTCGAGTGCCTTCGACAACTGGATCGACCACCAAAGCTTGCCTCCCAGGGGTGGCAATATGAGTCGGGTGATCAGATTGGTCGAATGTGATGGGTGTTTGGGACCATCTCAGATAATTTGCTTTTGCTGGGGTAACCATGTTCACCTCGCGGTTAATGACTTTCAATCGACTCTTGCTTTCCACATCTGCAAAGATCATCAGAGTGGAATTGACATGCAGATATCCTTCCTCACTGTCCTCCTTGTCTTCAGCCTTGTCCGACTCCTTTTCCTTGTCCTTAGACTGTTTTCCTTGAAACTGCTGGATCAGGAGTCGACATTGGCGAGTGGTATGCTTTGGGTAAATGATATTCCCTTCTTCGTCTTTCTTCGTGTGGATGTGACACGGCATATCCATCACGTCGTTCCCTTCTTTATCCTTTACCTTCTTTGGGTTCCAGGATCCTTTTGGTTTCCCTTTAAACTTTCCATGAGCCACGGCCAGAGCCACTCCAGGAGCTGCCGGTTCAGCCTTCCGCTTCTGTTTCCGACTGGTGTTTCCCTTCTCCGACTGGCTCGGCTTGTGCTTGCCGCTTCGGAGTCGGTCTTCTTCTTCGCCGTTGGCGTACTTGGTAGCAATTTCCATCATCCGACTCAAGGTCATGTCTCCGGTTTGACCAAATTTCAGACTCAATTATCTGTTCTTGACACCATCCTTGAAGGCGCACACTGCCTGATGATCAGACACATTCTCCACAGTATGGTGCAAAGTGATCCATCTCTGAATATACTCCCTGAGAGTCTCATTGGTCTTCTGCACGCAGACTTGCAGCTCCGTCAATCCAGCCGGTCGCTTGCAAGTTCCTTCAAACGTTCTGACGAACACTCGGGACAAATCTTCCCAAGTGTAAATGCTGCTAGGAGGTAACTGATTCAACCACGCTCTGGCAGAACCTTCCAACATGAGGGGCAAATGCTTCATGGCCACCTCGTCATTCCCACCACCAATCTGGACCGCCACTCGGTAGTCCTCAAGCCAAGTTTCAGGATTAGACTCACCGGTGAACTTGCTGATTCATGTTGCCAACCTGAAATTGGGAGGAATCACTGCGGCTCTGATAGCTCTGCTGAAACATTCCGGACCAGAAATGTGCACTCGACTGCTCATGGGCGCATCCCTGTCGAGTCCACCTCGATGGGCTCTGTTCCGGTCGACCACGCCTTGCACGATAATGGATCGCGCGTTGAAGCCTGGTTCCCTGGGGTCGACTGGAACTCTTCGCCCCGCACTGAGCTGACGTCTGTCATCTTGCTGTCGAGGAGCGTAAGACCCACCCCTCGGAGGGGAAGTGGGCACTCGACGCCTATCATCTCGGTCGTGTCAGTCTCCATATTGGTCTCGCCGATTCTCGCGCCCCTCACGCCGCGGAGGCGATCGGGGACTGTCAGCCGACTGAACCGTATTCGCAGCGATGGATTGACTGTGAATTCTGTTGCGCGACTGCGACACGGCTGAATTTTGATCTCCTGCTGCCCGGAGCAGATCCCTGATCTGCATCAAGCCTCTGCCAGCTTCCGACTGAGAGGGCTGGATGGACTCTGCAATACGGGTCGCAGCTGCTAAATTCTGGATTGGGGTTCGATATACCTGAGTCGGCGGGAAGAGCTGACGTCGACTGGCGTTGGGAACTCGTTGCCGCGCGCGCTCGTCGAGTGCTCGCTGAAGATTCTCCAGGCGAGCGCGTTCGGCCAAATTGGCCAAACGTGCCTCCTCCAAGGCGCGAGCCTCGGGGGTTTCTCCTACGATGGGAGTATGCAGGGCATCCATGTTCCTGCGGCGAAGTTCCTCTCTTTGCAGAGAGTCGAGTGGCTCGAGCTGGTACTCTTCGTGGTCTCGTGCGGGGTCGCCTCCGTCGCCTGCCCCACCATCATGGGCGAAGCCAGGGGGGCTGCGAGGCCCGTCGACCATCAAGATTTCCGCCGCTGGATCACTGCTATCGCATTCGGATGCAGTCTCTACAGAGCCAGTCGACAGATCGAACAGGCCGTAGAGAGATTCGTCGGGCTCGATTGCCGCAACTTGGGTGGTGGCCGTCTGGCGAGCCACCGCGTGTCTCACCCACCGCTGAAGCCTCGACCGACCCGAGCGCTTGCGCTGGCGGGAGACCGGGAGGGTGGTCGATAGGGGAGTCGACCGATATGGGGTCGACGGTTGCCGCAGCAGAACTCCGCGGACACATGCGCGAAAATGCGTCGCACCGCGGACGGGGAGCGCATCAACGTCGAGTGGAGCCTCCTGGAGCCAGGCGGAGTCGTCGGCGACGAAGGTGAGAGCACCGAGACGAATCTCTCGACCCTCGACCAAAACTCCAGCAGCTACCATGATGAAAGTACTCGGAAGAATCGCAACTTCTCCACAAAATCGCTAAAACACCTGCCCCACGGTGGGCACCAACTGTCGTGGATCTAAGTCTGACAGTAGAGTGGGGGGTAGGTATGGAGAGGCAAGGTCCTAGCTATGGAGAGGTTGTAAGCACAATAAATGTACGAGTTCGGGCCCTTCTCGGAGGAAGTAAAAGCCCTACGTCTCGGAGCCCGGAGGCGGTCGAGTGGGTTACAAGGTGCCGAACCCTTCTGCCTGTGGAGGGGGGTGGCTTATATAGAGTGCGCCAGGACCCCAGCCAACCCACGTAATGAAGGGTTTAAGGTACATTAAGTCCGGGGCGTTACTGGTAACACCCCACATAAAGTGTCTTTACTATCATAAAATCTACTTAATTACAGACCGTTGCAGTGTAGAGTGCCTCTTGACCTTCCGGTGGTCGAGTCCTTCAAGTCAGTCGAGTGAGTCCCTCGTAGGTCGACTGGAAGGTGATCTCTTCTAAGGGTGTCCTTGGGCAGGGTACTTAGATCAGGTCTGTGACCCTACCCTAGGTACACGACTCCATCAGCGGCCATCACCCGTCCGGCACGACACTGTTGCCATATTGACCATGACGTCACCCACGGTGAGCTGTCAGTACGACCCATGGGTGGCGGGCCCCATCCATCAAGGAGACAGCAAAAGTCGGCCAGGCCTCCCACAGTCGGCCTAGGGTGTGGTCGACTCCCAATAGCCGGCTAGATCCCTCCCTCGAGGGAGGCGCCTCATTAAGAAGACAAGACAAGGTAAGGCTCCAGCGATAAGCCGCCCGGCGGCGGCACCATAGCCATGCTTACCACGACAGTGCCCTCGTCACCAGAGGCGAGGCAACAGTAACCAGCCCCCGACAAGACTCCCAGGCGGTGGGACCGGCCTGTCGACCAGAAGGCTGACAGTCGGTGGGGTCCACCAGTCGGCGGGCCCCATCGGTCGGCGGAGAAGCCGGTGGGCGAAGATGCAGACAGGTAGGGCCCACGCCCAGCTGGATTACCATTGGACCCCTGGGGGTAGGCCTATATAAACCCCCCCAGGGCGCCCATGCAAGGGGAGATCTTTTTGAGGAGTTTTAGACACCACATCGAGAGGAGAAGTAAGCTAGCCTTGCCCTTCTTCTCCCTCTCACCGAACAGCTCAAGGAGCCTCTTGTAGCTACTTGTCGATCTAGTGACCATGCGGAGACCCCGCAGAGCAGCAGTAGCGGTGTTATCTCCATGGTGAGCCCCGAAGCTGGGTAAGATCCGCCGGCATGCATGTCTTCGCCTTATCCTGTTTCTAGGCACCGGTGACGTTTTGTTGGCTCCCACAATGATAAGCCACATGTTGGCATATGTGGCACCAACCACCCGACATTTGGCGCCCACCGTGGGGCCAGGTGCACCGTCGTCCGGAGACCTGTTCTGGACGGGAACCCTCTTCCTTCCCAGCGAGCGTAGACAGCCCGGCTCGCCTAATGGCGCTTGCCCCGACGCGCTGCAAGGCGTTGCCGATGCCTGCGGGGCGAGCTGCCTCGCCGACCTTCTTGGCGAGGCTCGCATCTCCGCCGAGCCCGCGTCCGATGCGGGCATAGGCTGCCCCGAGAGCCACCTCGTCAGCCTCCTCGACCAACTCCACGTCCCCGGCGAGCTTGCCGCAGACTTGGAGTCGGTTGGCTCCACCGACCCGATGCTTGTCGACTCTGACACGGTGTCGCTTGACGCCTTCCCCACCAACGTAGTAATCATCAACGACCCTCTTCCTCGAGCCGACAGCAGCAGCAGCACCATCACCGAGGTACTGGTCATCAGCCACGGCGCCGCCTCTGGCGAAAACGCCCACGACGCACTACAGACGGCGCTGCATGACTTGTCCGCCCCATCCGGGGCGACGTCGATGCCAAGACACTGGAGGCACGCCGCCTCGCCCTCGTTGCGGAGGGCCAGAGGCTAGCCTCCATGAGATGCCTCACCGAAGCTCACCAGCATGAAGTCGATCGCGCCGCTTGCGGCACACCGCTTCCCGACGGGCCGAGCCGCGTCGGCGTCATCAAGAAATGCATCGCGGCTATCGCTGACATGCTGGGAGTAGACCGCCTAGTCTATGCCATGCCTCTCGAGAACCTACGCGCCGCCCAGGCGGCCACAGACGAGCTGAATGGACTGGGGCCCGACGAGCTCCCCTACATGACCAGACGCATCCAGCAGCTTATCGACACAGCCACAGAGCAGCATGAAGCCGGTGTCCGCACCGAAAGTCCTCCCCCATGCCGAGAGCACGGTGCGACGTCCCGAACGCTGACTGCGGGCAGCACCCATGCAAGGAAAGAAAAGGAGCCGGCTGCCAGCCGCAGCCGGACTCGAATCTCCATCGAGCGTGACGCAGAAGGCCTCCCTCGAGCTATGGAGTGGCGGGGCGACCCGCCTCCTCCTCCGCCTCGTGGGGAGAGATATCCTACTCCGCCACCTATCACGCATCTGACTCTCAGCTGCCGACTGGGCCGCCGCGGAGGAGTCGGCGAGAATGACGCCCGCCACCGGATCGACCGCCTAGCGCGATCCCTGGCTCTGGACGAATAAGATGATGTCGGCCCACCTTGCTTCGAACCTTGCATCCACGACGAGCCCTTCCCCAAAGGCTTCTCGCTCCCAAGAGACACGCCCAAGTACAACGGCTCTGTGAAGCCGGAAGATTGGTTGATTGACTACTCCACAGCGGTTCGCATACCGAACGGTAACAGGCATGTTGCCGTGAAGTATGTCCCCCTCATGCTCCAAGGCACGGGGCACACCTGGCTCAATAGCCTCAAGCCTTACAGCGTCAACAGCTGGCTAGACTTCACAGAAGCCTTCATCCGTAACTTCACCAGCACCTACAAGCGGGCTCCCAAGCCCCGACAGCTCTCCTTGTGTGTCCAAGGGCCCAATGAATCAACTCACGACTACTTCACGCGTTGGGCCGAGCTCCGCAATTCCTGCGAAGGGGTGCACGAGGTTCAAGCTATAGAGTACTTCACCGTCAGGTGCCGAGAAGGCACCCTCCTCAAGCACCGACTCCTCTGCGACGAGCCAACTACCCTCGACGAGCTGCTGGTCATAGCTGATAAATACGCCATGGCCGATTCCTCAATGAAGACCAAGCTCCGAGTAGATGCCTCCGGGAAGGTGCTCGCTCCAAGACCCAAGACGCCGGCAGGAGACTCCAGCCGACGCCCTTACCAGAACGACCACAAGCGCAAGGATCTCATGCCGCCTTCGGCCAGTCGGCAGGTAGCCACAGTCGAAGACGAACAACCCGAAGGGCGGTCCACGCCCAAGAAGCAGAAAGGCAGCAGGCCGGCTTGGCAGCCGGCTTTCTCCTACGAGCAAGCACTCGATGCCCCCTGCAAGCTCCACAGCGGTGCGAAGCCTTCAAACCACACGACCCGGAAATGCCACTAGCTCACGCGAATCTCCAAAGGCGAGGGGATAGTACCGCCTCCGCCTGCTGGTCAGCCGCCTCCGGCCCCTCAACAGCCGGCTGCTCGACCAGCAGTCGGGGTTGTTCAAGACGAGTTCCCCAACGAACATGCCGCCTACGTCGTCTTTACGAGCCAACCAGAAGATCGGCAGCACCAAGAAGTCAACGCAGTTGCCTCCAACAACCCTGAGTTCATGCACTGGTCAGAAAGGCCTATCCGCTGGAGCCAAGCTGATCACCCAGAGGTGATGCCGTCTCCCGGCTCTTACGCATTGGTCTTGGACGCCACCCTCGCAACAGAAAGGCGAGCTGCCCGTTTCTCCCGCGTGCTGATAGATGGCGGGAGCAGCATAAACATACTGTACCGTGACACCATGGAGAAGCTGAGCATCAAGACGAAGCAGCTCTTGCCCAGTCGGACTATGTTCCATGGCATCATACCCGTCCTATCCTGCTCCCCAATCGGCAAGATCAAGATATATGTCCTCTTTGGGGACAAGGATCATTTCCGCCGAGAGGCAATATGTTTTGAGGTAGTGGATCTGGAGAGCCCTTACCACGCGTTGCTTGGCCGACGTGCTCTGGCCAAGTTCATGGCCGTACCCCACTACGCCTACCTCAAGATGAAGATACCGAGTTCCAAGGGCATCATCACCATAACCGGAGACTACAAGAAATCCTCCGAGTGTGCGGCGTCTAGTAGCCGGCTGGCCGAGTCCCTCGTGATTGCTGAAGAGAAGAAGATGTTGGATCAAGTCGTGGCCATGGCCCTGGACCCCAAGAAGTGTGATGCCCAAGGTTCTTTCCAACCGGCCAAAGAAACAAAGAAGATACCTCTGGACCTGGAGCACCTAGAAAGGTTTGCCACCATCGGGGCAAACCTGGACAGCAAATAGGAAGGCGAGCTCGTCGATTTCCTCCGTGAGAATCGGGACATCTTCGCATGGTCCCCCAAGGACATGCCGGGTGTTTTGAAGGAATTCGCCGAGCACAAGCTACATGTCCGAGAAGGTGCAAAAACAGTCAAATAGCCCCTCCGCCAACTATCGGAAGAGAAGAGAAGGATTGTAGGAGAAGAGATAGCCTGGCTTCTGGCAGCCGGCTTCGTTATGGAGGTTTTCTTTCCAGAGTGGCTCGCCAAGCCGGTCCTCGTGCTGAAGAAAAATAACAAGTGGCACATGTGTATAGACTACACTAGCCTCAACAAGGCCTGCCCCAAAGATCCCTTCGCCCTGCTAAGGATTGATCAAGTAATAGACTCCACCGCAGGATGCGAGCCGTTGAGCTTCTTGGAGGCTTACTCAGGCTACCACCAGATAAAGTTGGATCCAGCTGACCGCCTGAAGACCGCCTTCATCACACCATTCGGAGTTTTCTGCTACCTGACTATGACATTCAGCTTGAGAAATGCCGGTGCCACTTTTTAGCGTTGCATGTAGAAATGCCTCCTCAAGCAGCTTGGCAGAAATGCCCACGTCTATGTAGATGATATTGTGGTGAAGATGGAGAAGCGCGGCACCTTGCTGGAAGACCTCAGAGAGACATTTGAAAACTTGCGCCGGTTTCAGATCAAGCTCAACCCCGAGAAATGCGTGTTCGGAGTACCAGCCGGCCAGCTTCTAGGCTTCCTGGTCTCCGAACGCGACATCGAATGCAACCCAGTGAAGATCAATGCCATAGAGAGAATGGAGATTCCCACCAAGCTACAAGACGTCCAGAAGTTCACAGGATGCTTGGCTTCCCTGAACCGCTTCATCAGCCGGCTCGGAGAGAAAGCTCTCCCCCTCTACCGACTCATGAAGAAGTCGACTCACTTCGAGTGGAACGACCAAGCAGACCAAACTTTCCACAAGCTAAAGAAGATGCTGACCACGCCGCCTGTCTTGGCGGCACTGACTGAGAAAGAGCCCATGCTCCTTTACATTGTCGCCACTAGCCGGGTGGTCAGCATAGTTATCGTGGTCCAGCGCCCAGAAGAAGGCCGAGCTCAGCTAGTCCAGAGGCCGGTGTATTATTTAAGCAAAGTATTATCCGCCTCGAAGCAGAACTACCCACACTACCAGAAGATGTGCTACGGTGTGTACTTCGCCGCCAAGAAGCTCAAGCCCTACTTTCAAGAGCACCCCATCACGATCGTATGTACTGCCCCGCTCGCCGAGATCATAGGCAGCCGGGATGCATCCAACCGGGTGGCAAAATGGGCCATTGAGCTAGCTCCCTACACGATCTTCTACCAGCCTCGCACCACCATTAAGTCCCAAGCATTGGCCGACTTCCTCGTCGACTGGGCCGAAACCCAGTACCTACCACCGGCCCCCGACTCCACTCACTAGCGGATGCACTTCGATGGGTCCAAGATGTGCACCGGCTTGGGAGCCGGCATCATCCTCACCTCTCCCAAGGGTGACAAGCTCAAGTACACATTGCAAATTCATTTTGCCACCTCCAACAATGTGGCCGAGTATGAGGCGCTCATACATGGGCTCCGGCTAGCCAAAGAGCTCGGCATCCGCCGGATCCTGTGCTATGGCGACTCGGATTTGGTGGTCCAACAGTCATCTGGCGACTGGGACGCCAGGGACGCAAACATGGCGAGCTACCGCTTCCTCATATAGCAAATCAGTGGATATTTTGAAGGATGTGAGTTCCTCCACGTGCCACGGGCCGACAACGGGCAAGCAGACGCCCTGGCATGAATAGGCTCCACCCGGCAAGCTATACCAGTCGGCGTTTCTCTCCACCGCCTCCTCAAGCCGTCTATCAAGTCATCTCCAGAATCTGATTCCATCTTCATGCCACCTGGCCCCGATGCGGTCAGGTCCGACTTGGGGAACCAAGCAGGCGGCTCGGGGACTTCGACAGGCGGCCCGGGGACTGCCATAGTCGCACCCGGCCCGGGAACTTCGGAACTCGGCCTGGGGGCTACTGCAGCCGTCCCAGGGACTGCATCGACACAACAGGTGGTGGCCGACTCCAACTCTTCACCACCCAGCCCACCCGCCCTGGTCACAGTACCAATTTTGATAGTAGAAGAAGTCACAGCTCCATCATGGGCCCAGCCCATCTTCAACTTCTTAGTAAACAGAGAGTTGCCAACTAACGAGATCTTGACAAGAAAAGTCCAACGCCGAGCCAGAGCATACACAATAGTAAACCGAGAGCTTGTTAGGCACAGCGTCACTGGAGTCTTCCAGCACTGCGTCGAGCCAGAAAAGGGCATAGCAATCCTCAAGGACATCCACCAAGGCAATGCGTCCACCACGCGGCCTCAAGATCACTCGTCGCCAAAGCTTTCCGCCATGGATTCTTCTGGCCGACTGCTTTGGATGACGCTAAGGAGCTAGTCAAACACTACAAAGGGTGCCAATTTTTTAGTTCCAAGCAACACCTGCCAGCTTCTGCACTCAAGACCATCCCCCTCACCTGGCCTTTTGCCGTCTGGGGGCTGGACATGGTGGGCCCATTCAAGATGGCACGCGGCGGCATGACACATATGCTCGTCGCTGAGGACAAATTTACCAAGTGGATTGAAGCAATGCCGATCAAGAAGTTGAATGGGCCGACGGCCGTGACGTTCATCGCAGATATCACAACCCGGTACAGCGTACCGCACATCATCATCACTGACAATGGCACAAATTTTGCAAAGGGAGCACTGGCACGCTTCTGCGCAACACAAGGCATCCGGCTGGACCTAGCGTCCGTTGTCCACCCGCAGTCAAACGGCCAGGTCGAGCGAGCAAACGGCCTCATCCTCTCCGGCATCAAGCCCCGACTGGTCGTGCCACTAGAGCATTCGGCCGGCTATTGGCTTGACGAGCTGCCGGTCGTCCTCTGGAGTTTGTGCACTACCCCAAACAAGTCAACCGGCTTCACCCCCTTCTTCCTTGTATATGGTGCCGAGGCTGTCATCCCAACTGACATCGAGTTCGACTCACCTCGGGTTACCATGTACACAGAGGCAGAGGCCAAGGAAGCACGAGAAGACGGCGTCGACCTGCTGGAAGAGGGCCTGCTATTAGCCCTCAGCCGGTCCGCCATCTATCAGCAGGGTCTACGCCGCTACCACAGCCGGAAGGTCAAGCCAAGATCGTTCCAAGAGGGCGATCTTGTGATCCGGCTGATCCAGCGAACAGCCGGCCAGCACAAGCTCTCGGCCCCTTGGGAGGGCCCCTTCATCATCAGCAGAGCTTTAGGCAACGACTCCTACTACCTAATCGACGCCAGAAGCCAAAGGCACGCAAGAGAGATGATTCCGGCAAGGAGTCGGAACGACCATGGAATGCCAATCTCCTCCGAAGATTTTTACAGTTAAAAAGAAGTATGTACCACGCTACCTTTTGTACTAAGTACGAGACAAAGGGTCCCCCGAGGAGCACTCGGGGACTACCCTCTTTTATCTATGAATGATGAGAATCATGCCTATGATTATGTTACTACATTTGTTTTCTTTCGTCCGGCACCGGGTTCGACCAGTCGGCCCGGGGACTCGCCGCCTTAAGTTATATCTAAGTTCTGCCTGCAGTCAGACAAGTAGTGTGCCGGCACCCAAGCCCCCTCTTGTCAAAAGTCGCAGCTCGAAGAATCGACTGTCCGGCTGGCAAGAGCCAAAGGCAGGAAAGGATGCCCACACGAAAAACGGCTAAGGACTAATGAACTTATTTAACACAAGCCGGCCTCCCGTCCCGCCAACCGGCTACCAGAGCAGCCGACTGGCCGGCTTCCCGTTCACCTTGCTGCAATATAAGAAAGCTCGAGTACTTGTCTTCCCAAAAAAATGGTCAAGTCCTTCTCCAGCCACAGACTGCAGAGCAGCTGTCCGGCTGGGAAGGCGGCGACCAGGGGAAGGCGGCAAAGGAAAAAGCCTAAAAGATGAAAAGCAAACATGAACGGAAGCCAAACACATGCATGATTATATTTACAAAAAAGACCTTCGAAAGGCCAGCATTCAACATAATTTGAATACATCCCCAATGGGTGGAACTGCGCAAATTTAATAAAAGTTGTTCAAAAGAGTAACAAGCAGGAAAAGCAAGGACGGCGGATCAGGCCAAGGGAGCGACGGGCGAGTCGGGCAGGTTGGTAGAGACGGTAGTGTCGGCTGGAGGAGTGGCCGGCTGGCGAGTCTCGGCATGATCATCACCTCTTGAAGACGGCACGTTTGCACGCGCCTCGTTGCTGGAGGCATGATCAGGCTGAGGCTGGCTGGTCGCTTCGCCGTCTGGCACGACGTATTCACCATCCTCTCCCTATTCCTCTTCACCCTCGTCGCTGGAAGCAATCTCCTCCGCCAAGTCCTCACCTTCTGCCGGGTTCAGCCGGAACCACTCCTCCGGCTGAGCGACGCCGTCATCATTCACCTCAGGGGCAAAGGCACTAGTGTCGGTGTACTCGGCGATCGCCAAGGCGCGCCGGATGATAGCCGGCCGCGCCGCCTCCAGCTCCTCCTCGGCCTCCTGCCGCCAGGTGCTCAGCTGGTCCAAGTTCAGGCCAGGATACCAAGCTCGGACGAACTCCAGCGCCTGCCCAGCGCCGGACCGGGCCGCTGACGCCTTCCAAGCCTCGAAGCGGCCGACTGCAACCTCCAGCCAGTCGGCAGTCTGACTTGGGGTGCGCGGAACTGCCTCGCCGGGCCAGAGGGCGGCCAGCACTTGCACCCCAGCGCGCTGAAGACGGCGGAGCATGCGGTGAGCCGGCTACAGGCGGGCTTGAATCACCAGAAGCTGCTCCTCAAGTGACCGGCCGACACCCGGCGTGATCTCGACCCTTGCCTGCCGTCGCGCGTCGCAGTAGGCCTCAATGGCTCGGGTAGCGGCAACGAAGTAACCGAGAAAGTAATCTGCACAAAGAAGAAAGCAGTTGTTCAAAATCAAAAGACGAGTTGGATGGCAGGAGGCAGGCAAAGAAACGAAGAAGAAGGTGGCTTACCATCAATTAAATCTTTAACCCGGCTGTAGCCTTGACTCAGCGCCTGCCTCACCTCGGCCCAGCTCGCTGCCTCGGTCTCATATTCGGCTTTGAGGGCGGCCTCGCTATCCTGCGCTGCCTTCAGGGCCGCCTTGTGGCTCTCCTCCTGGTCGGCCAGTTTCTTGGCCAGGCGATCGCGCTCCTGAGCCAGGGCGTTGCACTAGGTTTCCTTGGCGCGAAGGGCGGACTGGGCCCCACCGAGCTGCTCCCTCAAGTCGGCATTGTCCCCTGCAGATATGAAGAACAAGAAAAAAGGAAATAAGAAAGAAGTCGTCAGGAAAAGATCCGACCCGACTGCTCAGCGGTCGGCCCGGATCTCGGGGACTACACCCAGTGGGTGCGCTCACGCGCCCCCACTTGAGATAAAATATGAAGCACTTACTCTGGCTCCCGGCCAGATCAGTGGCTTCCTGATTCAACTCCTGGGCCTGGGAGTTGAAAGCAGCTGCGCGGAGGTTATGATAGTCCCGTAGATAAGATAAGAGATGTGAGTAAGAACAAGACGGCAATCGAAGTCTACCAAGAAGTTCCAAGCCGCCTGCTCAGCAGCCGACTCGGAACTCGGGGACTACATCCAGTGGGTGCGCTGACGCACCCCCATGGAAGAAATCAGGAGCAATCGACGAAGAGCAGGAGGACTCACCTGAATAACCGTTCGCGTCGTGAGAAACTCTTGAGTGTACTGCTTCAGCACGGCACCTTGGGCCTGAAGCCGGTTCCGGACGTCCTGCGCCACCACGTTTAGCACGGCCGTCCCACCGCCTGGCGTCCACCCGGACGAGCTATCGCTGGCCGCTTCCAGGTCCTGGGCCGGCGAGCTGGCGCCCGCAGTTTTTTGCGGCTCCAACACCAAAGTCGCCTTCCCTGTGCACCGACGAGATGGCGACGAGACCACAAGATCCACCCCCACAGTCGGCTCGCCTCCAGCCGGCTGCACGAGCGGCGCGTCAGGACGGCCTCCTTGGCCCGTTCCAGTCGGCGGCGACGGCACCGCCTCCCTCTCCATCACCGGCCGGCCGTGGCTGGCCTCCTCCGTCGGGGGCACTGGGATGTCGGGAGCCGCGGCGCGAAGGGGGGTGACAAGCTGCGGAGGCTGGTTCTGCAGGGCCTCCGCCTCCCTCTCTGCGGTCGCGGCCTCTGCCTCGCCTTGGCAGCCGCGTCGGCTCGCGCCTCCACCGACTTCTCCCTCACCTCCCGAACCGCCCTCCGCTCCTCCGCCTCCCGCTCCTCCCGCGCCTCCCGCACGTTCCGCTCCGTCGCCTCTAGGAGATCGGCACGGGGATCCACACAGCGGGAGCTTGAAGACCCTCCCACGGCTCCGACTATGGAGGTAGCAGAGGCCCGCTCGAGAGAAATCAGGGCCCTGTTTGATAAATCAAGAAGAGGGCTTAGAAGAATATCAACGGAAGAGGAAAAAGAAAGGCATGAGAAAAGCGACCCTTACACCGAAACCGCCTGCGGCTGCTTCACCACCTTGTGGAAGCGGGCCGCCTTCGCGGCCGCTTCGTCCCGCTTGGTCACCGCCGCAGTACCCTTGGGCTTCTTTGGCCGGCTACTGAAGTGGGTCGATGCAGCCCGACGTTTCTGCGCGCCACCACGAGCAGCCGGCGTGACAGATGGGCCCGCGCCTTGATGATCGGGCGCCGGCTGATAGCGCGGAACAACTTCGACCTCATCATCATCCGGCCAGTCCTCGAAGGCGCCCCCGAGCCCAGGGCCGCCTGCCTCGCCGCCTTCCCCTACGACGTCATCTTCCATGGCGGCCGCCCCCAGGTCCGGGTCGTCAACGTCGTCCACCGTGCGGTCAGGGAGAAACTGGCGTTCCACCCCCGCAGCCCCGGTGCCGGCGGAAGAAGGGGGTTCTGCTGAAAATAAGGCGACTGATCAGGAGTCGGCCATCATGAACCCGACGACAAGAAAAGAAGAAAAGAAGAGAAACTTACCACAGGCGGAGGATTGGCACGAGAATACGACTCCTTGCCGTATCGCCACTCCTCGACGAGCTTGCAGTTGGATATATAGTTCACCATATAAGACACCTCGTCGTGGGGCATCTCCTTGGTGCTTAGCCGGCATGGGTCGAAGCGGCCGCTCATCTGACAAATCATGTGAGGTCGGCCCTAGAGCGGGAGCACCCGGCGCTCCATGAAGGCGGCCACCAGGTCAGCCCCGGTCAGGCCCTCCGACTGGATCATCACCTGGAGCCATGCAACGGAGGCGGCCCCACCCTGAGACAGCGACCTGGCCCGGTAGGACCATGAGGGCTGCCTCCCAGCCGGCAGGCCGGCTACGTAGGCTGGCAGATTGACGAAGTCGCCTTGTGGAGCGACGTTCTTCACATAGAAGTAAGATTTCTGCCAGAGCTTCACCGACTGGATCAGCGGGATGGGCGGAAACGGATTGTTGTCACTCGCCGCCGCATGGCGATGAAGGCACCGCATGGGGCGGGCACGCCCGCAACGACGGTGCCAAGCTTTCACTAGAAGAATTCCCCCCAGAGTTTGAGGGTGGGGAGGATACCAAGAAAGCCCTCACAGAAGGCAATGAAGGCCGACAGTAGCATCACCGTGTTTGGAGTAAAGTGATGCGGCTGGAGACGATAGAACTTGAGGAAGGAGCGGAAGAACCCGCTCGCCGGCAGGCCGAAGCCGCGCAGGCAGTGCAAGCGGAAGATTACCCGCTCGTCCTCCTCTGATGCTGGCGAGATCTCCCTCTCCGGCGCGGGACGGACCCACACGTAGTTCGCGCCTGGCAGCCGCAGCGTCCGGCGAAGAAAGTCGACGTGGTCGTCATGGACGTTGGAGCCATCCCAGGAGCTCGACAGCGCCATGGGGACGGCGCGGCAACAAGAAAGGTGCAGCGGCGGAGAGGCGCGCGACCCTGTCACAACAGAGCAACGGCGAGCCAAGAAGATTGGCTGAAGAGCCGAGCAGCGGCAGGAAGCTGTGGCGACGGAGAGGAAGAAGAAGAAGGAAGGGGCGGTGCGAGGGCGAGCGTTTGCCGCTCCCCCTCCTCCCTCCTACTTATAGCCTCATGCGGCGAAGCCGAGGAGGCGAGGTGTGGGGGGCGTGGGATTAACTGCGCCCATTCCCCCACGTCCCGCGTTTATTGCGCCTTAACAGCATGCGGAAACCACCGCTTTTCCGCCGCTGGGAGGCATGCGGTCCACCCAGGCCACAGAAGATCCGTGCGTGGGCCGAGGCCCGGTAGTGGCGGGCCCCAAACTACGGCGACGTCCCGTCGCGCGTGTGGGCTGGTAGGCTCTTCCAGATGTAGGGTGCCTTGTGGCGCCTGGGCGGCGAGCAGTTAGCTCGCAGCCTGACTTGCGCGCCCCCTGATTCCCGCCTTCAAGCTTCGAAACCTCCAGAAGACGGCGCACCAATTCAAAGCCGGCTCCCAGCTGCCGGCCCCTCAAGATAGGAAGCTGATTGAGCTTCTCGTCTTTTTTCAGCCTCAGAGCCCAACTAGCTTCGGGGACTAATGTCGGAGTAAATGACCACGAGTAGCCTAGCCAGCTCGCCTTGACTCTCCAGAAAAATTATAGGTCGAACAACCCTCCAAGCATCCAAGGCATGGGGCCGCCTTCCCCTAGCTGGCTACCTCTCAGGCCGGCTGCACGAAGGCAGCCCAGCCCTAAAATCCCCGTGAAGAAAACCACGAGAGGGCCGGCTCCAAGAAGCCGCCCCCCCAGCAGGCGGCCAAGATCATGCCCTCGAGTCTGCACCCACATAACGGCGATGAGACGGGGCGTGGCTACAGTGAAGCCTGCCACCCCCGAATCCCGGGACGCGCATGGCCACAGTGCGTCAAACGGGGCGGCCATCACCCGCCCGGCACGGCACTGTTGCCATATTGACCATGACATCACCCACGGCGAGCTGTCAGTACGACCCGTGGGTGGCGGGCCCCATCCGTCAAGGAGACACCCAAACGCGTCCAGGCCTCCCACAGTCGGCCTGGGGTGTGGTCGACTCCCAATAGCCGGCTAGATCCCTCCCTCGAGGGAGGTGCCTCATTAAGAAGACAAGACAAGGTAAGGCTATAGTGATAAGCCGCCTGGCGGCGGCACCATGGCCATGCTTACCACGACAGAGCCCTCGTCACCAGAGGCGAGGCAACAGTAACCAGCCCCTGACAAGACTCCCAAGCGGTGGGACCGGCCTGTCGTCCAGAAAGCCGGCAGCCGGTGGGGTCCACCAGTCGGCGGGCCCCATCGGCCAGTGGAGAAGCCAGCGGGCGAAGACGCAGATAGCTAGGGCCCACGCCCAACTGGATTACCATTGTACCGCTGGGGGGTAGGCCTATATAAACCCCCAGGGCGCCCATGCAAGGAGAGATCTTTTTGAGGAGTTTTAGACACCACATCGAGAGGAGAAGTAATCTAGCCTTGCCCTTCTTCTCCCTCTCACCGAACAGCTCAAGGAGCCTCTTGTAGCTACTTGTCGATCTAGTGACCATGCGGAGACCCCGCAGAGCAGCAGTAGGGGTGTTATCTCCACGGAGAGCCCCGAAGCTGGGTAAGATCCGTCGGCGTGCATGTCTTCGCCTTATCCCGTTTCCAGGCACCGGCGATGTTTTGTTGGCTTCCACAATGATAAGCCACCCGTTGGCATATGTCGCACCAACCACCCGACACCAGCCGAACTGGCTTCAATTTTGGCTGATTGTACAAGGGCAAAAAAGAAGATTTTCTTCGGTTAAACTGCCAGGAGGATTATTCCATGTACACCCCTATTGAATGGGTAAGATCTCGATCATTTGTGCTTATTTTATTACATTATAGACACTAACCGAATTCGCTCATTGTTGCCGCTAACAGTCATGGAGGAGGATGACCGAGGACATCCACTGTCCCGCTCCCCAGCCAGAGGATCATAATCATGATGAAGATCCTGGCTTTTGCGAGGATCTGGACATATATATAGAATTTGACGATGGGGTATTCTATCAAGTGAGCCATGACGGTTCGGAAGTGGCTATCACCGCCAACTACCCTTGCCTTTACCCATTATGCATCGTGAGTATCCAGAGGCTTCCTAAGAGGAGATCCTCATCTACATCCTTACCTGTTATACTGGTCCGGATTTCAACAGGATCGGCGCTCTAGGAACTGTATCTCCTCGAAGGCGGCCCCTACACAAGGTCGTCATTCAAAACGAAAAGGGACCGGGAGTACAATGGAGACCTCACAGTCCTCCAAGAGGTATGTGCGCTTTAATGCATCCCTAGGCACGAGTCTGGGTTGTTAAGAGTCTCCCTTTTTATCCTTGACTTCAGGAGGAGTATGCAGCAGACGGTGGGAAAACGCCTGATTAGCCAGATGTCCACTAATCCGGTGTCGGACTCGTCAACTAGGACGCGAGCCGATGCCACACCCGTTCCGCCTCCTCAAGAGGATTCGCATGACGTATCGGTCATGAATTCCGAAGTGGAGAGTGTGATGAATCACCATCGATTAAAGGAGTCTATGCGTGCTTCGGCCTTGTCCGAACAAGAATTCGCCGCACTAAGTTCGACAGATGCATATATCTGAGCCACTCGAGACGGCCTTGCCAGAGTCATTCTGCTATTCTGAAGAATATACAGGTAAAATTTGATGCAATTTGCATGTCCATATGCCAGTAGCCCCCGAGACATGAAACGGTGAAGCAAACTGATTTAAGGATCGATAATTTTTGCAGGTTCTGCAAGAAAAGAACACTATGCTAGCCCAGGAGCTGAACACAAACCAGAGGCAACTGAATACAGTCACCGTTGAACTAGCGGAATTGAAAGAGACTACGATGGGTGCATCTAGGGAGAAAAAACTTGAGGAGGAAGAGGACAAACAGTCCGAAGAGATAGAGAGCTTGGCGGCTCAGCTATCAGCCGCTCAGAAGGAAAATGAAAAACTGAAGGGCGGCATGTTCGATATGTCTTCCCCTCTTATTCAGGACCACCATAGGTACTCATGTTTAGTCCATAATGCGGAATATCATGAATTCGTTGCGGCGGGTCTGTTAACTGGTCGGCCAGTGGAGCAGGTGTTTGGGTTTCAAGGTGATGTGCTAAAGGAGTTGTCCGTCATGCATGCTCGAGCCCGAAAAGCCATGAGGAGTATGGTGAAGGCGTTATGGCCATCTGATACCCCTTTAAAAAGTATGGAGGTCATGGCAAACCTGTTCAAAGGTGCTCGGTGCCGGTTCAAGCTATGGAAGACGCCTGCCTACCGTGAAGGCGCACGAGAAGCCTGGGCCATGGTGAATAGACACTTCACGAAACTGGACCTGAATCATATGGCCCGAGTAGGACCACAGGGACCAGATGGGAAGGAAATCCCTTTAAATTTGGTCTATGATCAAGTAATGATCGCTGCGAAATATTCGCAGGAAGACTGTAGATTAGACAGCCTTATAGACGGAATAGAGAAGGAATAGGTTTTTGACTTAATGTATCTATGTACATTTATGATCGACCTTTGGTTTGATCCGAACATGTGAAATGATTTTG
Source organism: Triticum aestivum (assembly GCF_018294505.1). Lineage (NCBI taxonomy): Eukaryota > Viridiplantae > Streptophyta > Magnoliopsida > Poales > Poaceae > Triticum > Triticum aestivum. Next base: position 482,852,588 of record NC_057803.1, read on the forward strand.
TCATCGCAGGCTTTCGGCTTTAACCTCCGGACCAAAATGGTGGAGTTTTTCTGGATACTTAGCACAAAAGGAAGTATCTTTCTAGAAACCAGGCAACCCAGTCATTGTGCTCAAATAGACAAAAAAATTGAGTTTGGGATGTATGTTACATTATGTATGTAAGAAACATCTGATAGGTCTCCATCGTATCTACTTTTCCAAACACTTTTGAGCTTGTTTTGGACTCTAACTTGCATGATTTGAATGGAACTAACCCGGACTGACGCTGTTTTCAGCAGAATTGCCATGGTGTTATTTTTGTGCAGAAATAAAAGTTCTCGGAATGACCTGAAAATTCACAGAGAATATTTTTAGAATATATAAAAAATTCTGGCGAAAGAATCAACATTAGGGGGGCCACACCCTGTCCACGAGGGTGGGGGCGCACCTGTCTCATGGGCCCCCTGATGCTCCACCGGCCTCAAATCCAACTCTATATATTCACGTTCGGGGAGAAAAAATCATGGAGAAGGATTCATCGCGTTTTATGAGACGGAGCCGCCGCCAAGCCCTAACCTCTCTCGGGAGGGCTGATCTGGAGTCTGTTCGGGGCTCCGGAGAGGGGAATCCGTCGCTATCGTCATCATCTACCTTCCTCCATCACCAATTTCATGATTCTCACCGCCGTTGAGTAATTTCCATCGTAGGCTTGCTGGACAGTGATGGTTTGGATGAGATTTATCATGTAATCGAGTTAGTTTTTGTTAGGGTTTGATCCCTAGTATCCATTATGTTCTGAGATTGATGTTGCTATCACTTTGATACGATTAATGCTTGTCACTAGGGCCCGAGTGCCATGATTTCAGATCTGAACCTATTATGTTTCCATGAATATATGTGAGTTCTTGATCCTATCTTGCAAGTCAATAGTCGCCTACTATGTGTTATGATTCGTTAACCCCGAAGTCACAATAACTGGGACAATTACCGGTGATGACTATAGTTTGAGGAGTTCATGTATTCACTAAGTGCTAATGCTTTGTTCCGGTACTCTATTAAAAGGAGGCCTTAATATCCCTTAGTTTCCAATAGGACCCCGCTGCCACGGGAGGGTAGGACAAAATATGTCATGCAAGTTCTTTTCCATAAGCACGTATGACTATATTCGGAATACATGCCTACATTACATTGATGAACTGGAGCTAGATCTGTGTCACCCTATGTTATAACTGTTGCATGAGGAATATCAGCCGACATAGTTATCCATCATTGATCCAATGCCTACGAGCTTTTCACATATTGATCATTACTTAGTTACTTTTCCATTGCCACTATCACAATCACTACAAAACCAATACTGTTACTTTTGCCATCATTACCGCTACTTCCATATTACTTTGCTACTAAATACTTTGCTGCAGATATTAAGTTTTCTAGGTGTTGTTGAATTGACAACTCAACTGCTAATACTTGAGAATATTCTTTTGCTCCCCTTGTGTCGAATCAATACATTTGGGTTGAATACTCTACCCTCGAAAACTGTTGCGATCCCCTATACTTGTGGGTTATCAAGACTATTTTCTGGCACCGTTGCCGGGGAGCATAGCTCTATTCTTTGAGTTACTTGGGATTTATATCTGTTGATCACTATGAGGAACTTGAAAGATGAAAGAACCAAGATTTTTCCCTCAACTATGAGGGGAGGTAAGGAACTGCCATCTAGCTCTGCACTTGATTCACCTTCTGTTATGAGTAAACTTGCGACACCTACTCCTACTATTCATTCTGATATGTCGCATGTCATTGATGATGCCACTTCTGCTTTGCATGATGCTTATGATGAAACTACTTCTATGCTTGATAATACTATGCCACCAGGTGAATTTCTTGATGAACAACTTCCTAAGGTTAGGGAGAATGAAATTATTGTAAATGATAATATTGATGAAAGTGATGATGAAGATTCTCCCCCTAGATATGAATTGCCTGTTGTGCCTGAGGTTTATGTTATGGATGAAGAAACTGCTAGAGACTTTTTAGCTTGCAATGATAGATATGATCTTAATAAACTGCTAGCTAAGCTAAAAGAAAAATCCTTGAATGCTAGAATGAAATATGACCCTGATTTTGCTACTTCACCTATCTGTATTTCCGATAAGGATTATGATTTCTCCGTCGATCCTGATTTAATTACTTTGGTTGAATCTGATCCTTTTTATGGCTATGAATTTGAAACTGTTGTGGCACATCTTACTAAATTAAATGATATAGACACCCTGTTCACTAATGATGAGAAAACTCGCTATTACTTTATCCTTAAGTTGTTTCCGTTCTCATTAAAGGGTGATGCTAAAACATGGTTTAATTCTCTTGATCCTGGTTGTGTGCATAGTCCCCAAGATATGATTTATTACTCCTCTGCTAAATATTTTCCTCGCTCATAAGAAACAAGTTGCCTTAAGGGAAATATATAATTTTGTGCAAACTGAAGAAGAGAGTCTTCCACAAGCTTGGGGGAGGATTCTCCGATTACTTGATGCTTTTCCTGATCATCCTCTCAAGAAAAATGAAATACTTGACATCTTTTATAATGGACTAACTGATGCTTCTAGAGACCGCTTGGATAGTTGTGTTGGTTGTGTTTTCAGGGAAAGAACTGTTGATCCAGCTGAATTGCTATTAAATAATATGTTGAGTAACGAAAATGATTGGACACTTCCTGAACCAACTCTTAAGCCAACTCCGAAGAAAAAGGGTATTCTATTTCTCAGTCCTGAAGATATGCAAGAGGCAAAGAAATCTATGAAAGAAAAAGGTATTAAAGCTGAAGATGTTAAGAATTTACCACCTATTGAAGAAATACATGGTCTTGATAACCCGACACAGGTAGTAAAGGTAAATTCTCTCTATAGATTTGACAAGGGTGAAATCCCATCTACTAAGTTTGCTAGCCAATGCTTGGATGAGTTTGATAATTTTATGGTTAAACAAGAAGACTTCAATGCTTATGTTGGTAGACATTTGAAACACAATGCTTATATGATTGAACACTTGAATGATCATATGTCTAGAGTTAAAGGTGAACTTAAACTTATTAGTAAACATGCTTCTATGGTTACCACTCAAGTAGAACAAGTGCTTAAAGCTCAGAATGATTTTCTTAATGAATTAAATAATAAGAAAAATGCTATTAGAGTTGTGGCTAGAGGGGGTAAAATTACTCGGGAACCTTTGTATCCTGAGGGCCACCCTAAGAAAATTGAGCAAGATTCTCAGAGAACTAATGTTGATGCACCTAGTTCTTCTAAGAGGAAGAAAAAGAAAAATGATAGAATTTTGCATGCTTCTAGTGAACCTGTTGTTGACACACCTGAGAATCCCAATGATATTTCTATTTCTGATGCTGAAACACAATCTGGTAATGAACATGAACTTAGTGATAATGTTAATGATGATGTTCATGTTGATGCTCAACCTAGCAATGACAATGATGTAGAGATTGAACCTGCTCTTTATCTTGATAACCCACAATCAAAGAATCAATGTTATGATAAGAGAGACTTTGCTGAAATGATTAGACCTATCTTTTTGCGTATGCGTTTGACTGATATGCTTAAAATGAATCCTTATGCTAAGTATATGAAAGATATTGTCACAAATAAAAGAATGATACCGGAAGCTGAAATTTCCACCATGCTTGCTAATTATACTTTTAAGGGTGGAATACCAAAGAAACTAGGAGATCCCGAAGTACCAACTATACCATGCTCCATTAAAAGAAACTATGTTAAAACTGCTTTATGTGATCTTGGAGCCGGTGTTAGTGTTATGCCTCTCTCTTTATATCGTAGACTTGATTTGAATAAGTTGACACCTACTGAAATATCTTTGCAAATGGCTGATAAATCAACTGTTGTACCTGTCGATATTTGTGAGGATGTGCCTGTTGTAGTTGCAAACGTTACTATTTTAACGGACTTCGTTATTCTTGATATTCCCGAGGACGATAGTATGTCTATTATTCTTGGTAGACCCTTTTTGAATACTGCAGGGGCTGTTATTGATTGCAACAAAGGCAATGTCACTTTTCATGTTAATGGTAATGAGCATACAGTACACTTTCCGAGGAAACAATCTCAAGTCCACGGTATTAATTCTATTGGAAAAACTTCAACAATTACTATTGGAGGTTTTGAATTTCCTCTTCCTACTGTCAAGAAGAAATATGATATTCTTATTGTTGGGGACATGCATATCCCCGTGGAGATAACTTAGTGTTATTCGTAAATTCTCCGGTTTCATGCGATTCGGAAAGAGTTTGTTAACAAGACTTGATCAACCTTTTTAGTGGATTCCTTTTGATGAGAATGAGATGGATGAAGTTAGAAAGCACAACTCTTTGTATCCTCTTTTTAATTTCTATTATTTAGATTAAATAAAGCAAAAATAGTATTTTCTGTCTATTTTCTGAATTATCCTTGCATTAAAAAATACCCTGAAAATAAAAGTCTCCAAATGTCTTGCAAATTTTAGATGGTTTTTGTAGAATATTTAAGAATTATTGGCACTAAGAACACACCAGGGGGACCCACCACCTGGCCACGAGGGTCCAGGGCGCGCCCACCCCCCTGGGGCGTGCCCCCCTGCCTCGTGGACCCCACATGGGCCCACTCCACTTATTCTTGCACCCACACACTTCGTCTTCCTCCAGAAAAAATCATCCACCAGCTCAAACCCAAGTCCTAGCTCATCTTGTTGCCATTTTCAATCTCCTTGCTCAAAGCTCCAGTCACAAAATTGCTTTGGGCGATTGTTCTTCGGTATGTGACTCCTCCAATGGTCCAATTAGTTTTTGTTCTAGTGCTTTATTTATTGCAAATTTTTGCTGATTAGGTCACCCTATTCTTGAGCTTTCATGTCAAATTTATGTGGTCAAAAGTAGTTTTATTGCATGATTTTGCCTCTAGGCACTTGTGGGAGTAGTTGCTATCAATCTTGTTGAGTTTGATTCACTTTTATTTTGAGTCACTAAAAATTTCAGAAATTTTTCAGAGGAAGAAATATGTTTAGGAAAATGTACCAAGGTGGTTCCTCAAGGAGGCAAGGACCGAGGCTCGCGATACGTGAGCCAGATAATGAACTACCAAGGGGAGCTCAAGTGTGGCCTTGTGAATGGCCTTCAGAGGAGTTCATGGTCCAGGCAGGCATCAAGGATGAATTTGACATGTATGTGCGTAACGCTGATCTTGAGAGCTTCATGTCAGATAAGTGCCGGCAATACCTCTATCTAACTGATTCATCTGTGAGAAGGTTTAAATTTAAATCCTCGCGCAATTCTCATACTGTTTTATTTGATCTTTATGATAAATCATATACCGTGGACCTAGAAGATTTTAATACTGCTTGTAAACTCCCACACTGGGACAGTGTTAGTGAACCTCGCAAATCTGAATATAAAGACTTTCTTGCTAGTATTACTGTGGGGGAATCTAGGGAAATCACACAAGCTACCATAGGGAGCATTCATTTCCCTTCCATACATTATTTTGCTCTCTTCATTGGTAGAGGCATTAACGGTAAAGATGAGGCTTGCCACATGTGTGTTCCAGATCTTAGTGTTCTCAAGAGTGCGGTATTAGGTGGTAAACAATATAACTTGGGGGACATTGTTGCACGTAGGTTGCATCACAACAGTATAAGTGGAGATTTGTTTGATGGAATTTATGCAACTCGTGTAGCTAACTATCTTGATATACCCATAATTGGAAATGATATTGAGTTTCCTCCTGCTTACCTAGATTATAATGCCATGGTTCGCCATCAGTTTGTTGAGAGGAATGAACAATTCCTCCCGTACCGACTAATCTTTGACAGACGGCGCACCGTCCATGTTGCTCTCCCTGCTCCTACTTTCTTTGACTTTCAGGAAAAAAGGATATATGTTATAACCAGGTAGGAGGTGAAGGAGTACGAGAGGAGGATGGAGGCAGCTTGCCTACAAGCTGCAGCTCGTCACGCAGTAGCTGCTGCATCCCAGTACGACCCTAGTTACAACTTTGGATACCCACCAGGCCAGCCGTGGCCATAGACCAACTTAGACCAAAATCCTAAGCTTGGGGGAGTACGTATTTCTCACTGACATTACATTCATATTCACACACGCATGCAAGTTGTCAGTACTCATACTTTTTCATTGTACTATCCATGCTAGTTTATTTTCTTTTCCAGCATTCTTCTTGTGTGTTTGAAAAACCTGAAGAAAAACAAAAAAAATAGTTGTAGCTTTTAGCTAGTTTACTCTCCATGCCTGTAGTAGTAATTAAAAAGAAAACCCAAAAAGATTTCTCATTCTTGTTTTGCTTGTTGGGAGCTTTTGCGTGTAAATAGCTTTATTTCCTTTCTTTTCTTTGGGGGTCGAGAGGAGAAGACCATGATGAAAATGTTGAGTGGCTCTCATATGCATTATTGTTGATTTAACCAAGAGCGCATATTACCTTGTCTTCTCCTATGTATTAAATGCTTGCAGATTCCAGCTTAGTCCAATGCACATGCACTATTATTGTTATCCACACCGTTCGGTTGTGCAAGTGAAAGGCAATAATGACGATATATGATGGACTGATTGAGATGAGAGAAGCTGGTATGAACTCGGCCAATCTTGTTTTTGTAAATATGATTAGTTCATCGTTCCTGATTCAGCCTATTATGAATGAAACATGTTTTCAATGACAATTAGAGATTATAGTTGCTCATGCCATGCTTAATCAGCCAGGAGTTTATAATGGTTTACCTTGCATGCCAACATGCTATTAAAATGGTTGTGATGTGGTATGCTAGGGTGGTATCCTCCTTTGAACAATTCGAGTGGCTTGACTTGGCACATGTTCACGCATGTAGTTGAAACAAAATCAACATAGCCTCCATGATATTTATGTTCATGGTGAATTATATCCTACTCATGCTTGCACTCAGTGTTGATTAATTTTAATGCATGTTCATGACTGTTGTCTCTCTCTAGTTGGTCGCTTCCCAGTCTCTTTCTAGCCTTCACTTGTACTAAGCGGGAATATTGCTTGTGCATCCACTTCCATAAACCCCAAAAGTTATTCCATATGAGTCCACCATACCTTCCTATATGCGGTATCTACCTGCCGTTCCAACTAAATTTGTATGTGCCAAACTCTAAACCTTCAAATGAAGTTTTGCTTTGTATGCTCGAATAGCTCATGTATCAACTTTGTTATCTTCCATGCTAGGTGAGTTATTCTCACGAGGAGTGGACTCTGCTCCTCATTCATGAGAAAATGGTTGGTAACCAGGATGCCCATTCCCATGCTTAAATTAAAATAATTGCAAACGAAACTCCCCTGGGATTGTTGTTAGTTGGAGGCACCCGTTGTTTCAGACAAGCCATGGATTGTTGTTTGTTGGTGGTGGGGGAGTATAAACTTTACCATTCTGTTTGGGAACTGCCTATAATGTCTGTAGCATGGAAGATATCGAGATCTCTCGGTTGTTATGTTGACAATGAAAGTATACCACTCAAAATATTATTTATCTCTATTTCAAAATCGAGCTCTAGCACCTCTACAAATCCCTGCTTCCCTCTAAGTAGGGCCTATCTATTTACTTTTATGTTGAGCCATCATCCTCTTATTAAAAAGCACCAGTTGGAGAGCACCGCTGTCATTTGCATGCATTACTATTAGTTTACATTGAGTATGACTGTGACTGGATCTCTTTTACCATGAATTACAATGTTTAGTCAGTCCTTGAACTTCAGAGGTGCTCTGCATTTATGTTTTGCGGTCTCAGAAAGGGCTAGCGAGATACCATCATGTTGTATCATATTATGATTGTTTTGAGAAAGTGTTGCCATCCGAGATTAATATTATAGCTCGCTAGTTGATTATGCCATTGATATAAGTAAACATGAGACCTAAATGTTATTGTGAATACGGTTAGTTCATAATCTTTGCTGAAAACTTGAATGTTGGCTTTACATATTTACAACAACAAGATCAAACAAAGTTTGTAAATTTTTTTATTTATCACTTTCAGTTTGTCAACTGAATTGCTTGAGGACAAGCAAAGGTTTATGCTTGGGGGCGTTCATATGTCTCCATCGTATCTACTTTTCCAAACACTTTTGACCTCGTTTTGCACTCTAACTTGCATGATTTGAATGGAACTAACCCAGACTGACGCTGTTTTCAGCAGAATTGCCATGGTGTTATTTTTGTGCAGAAATAAAAGTTCTCGGAATGACCTGAAACTTCACGGAGAATATTTTTGGAATATTTAAAAATTACTAGGAAAAGAATAAACGTCAGGGGGGCCACACCCTGTCCACAAGGGTGGGGGCGCGCCCACCCCCCTGGGGCGCGCCCCCTGTCTCGTGGGCCCCCTGATGCTCCATCGACCTCAATCCAACTCTATATATTCACGTTCGGGGAGAAAAAATCAGGGAGAAGGATTCATCGCATTTTACGATACGGAGCCGCCGCCAAGCCCTAATCTCTCTCGGGAGGGCTGATCTAGAGTCCGTTCGAGGCTCTGGAGAGGGGAATCTATCGCCATCGTCATCATCAACCTTCCTCCATCACCAATTTCATGATGCTCACTGTCGTGCATGAGTAATTCCATCATAGGCTTGCTGGACGGTGATGGGTTGGATGAGATTTATCATGTAATCGAGTTAGTTTTTGTTAGGGTTTGATCCCTAGTATCCATTATGTTCTGAGATTGATGTTGCTATGACTTTGCTATGCTTAATGCTTGTCACTAGGGCCCGAGTGCCATGATTTCATATCTGAACCTAGTATGTTTCCATGAATATATGTGAGTTCTTGATCCTATTTTGCAAGTCAATAGTCACCTACTATGTGTTATGATCCGTTAACCCCGAAGTGACAATAATCGGGACAATTACTGGTGATGACTATAGTTTGAGGAGTTCATGTATTCACTAAGTGCTAATGCTTTGTTCCGGTATTAAAAGGAAGCCTTAATATCCCTTAGTTTCCAATAGGACCCCGCTGCCACAGGAGGGTAGGACAAAAGATGTCATGCGAGTTCTTTTCCATAAGCATGTATGACTATATTCAGAATACATGCCTACATTACATTGATGAACTGGAGCTAGTTCTATGTCACCCTATGTTATAACTGTTGCATCAGGAATCACATCCGACATAATTATCCATCACTGATCTAATGCCTACAAGCTTTTCACATATTGATCTTTGCTTAGTTACTTTTCCATTGCCACTGTCACAATCACTACAAAACCAATACTGTTACTTTTGCCACCGTTACCGCTACTTCCATATTACTTTGCTACTAAATACTTTGTTGCAGATATTAAGTTTGCCAGGTGTGGTTAAATTGACAACTCAACTGCTAATACTTGAGAATATTCTTTGGCTCCCCTTGTGTCGAACTAATAAATTTGGGTTGAATACTCTACCCTTGAAAACTGTTGTGATCCCCTATACTTGTGGGTTATCAACATCTTCCAAGGAAAATAGTTTCGTTAAAGGTTCCTTTCCTTGGGTCGGCATATTATGATTACACGTGCCGGGGTGTGTGGTACGTCATATGGAAAAAGCGTCTCGATGTGCTTAAAGATGGTTGCAATATGTCAACAATCTGTCATTTTAGTGCCGAACAATTATTCCCTTAAGGACGCTAGCTTTCGGCTTCACCCGTCTGAGGTACATGTCCGGATGACCCGGTTGTAACAATCGCAGAGGTGCTCCCTTTATGCCCTATCTGAACAATCAGGAATGTAGGGCATAAGCACAGGAGCGAGGCAACCCAGCTTGGCAAAAACTTAAGTCATAGAGGTGCATATAATGGAAAAAAGGATGTATATCCGCAAATGACACATATATTGTGAGCTCTAGGCTTGGCATAATAATAAGCTTCTACTTAGAGAAGCCCCCAGTCGTGGCGGGGTGTGTACATTTAAGGATGTGTACTCCTCAAGTGTTCGGCTTATCTGAACACACCATGGGAAACGTATAAAAAGGAAAAAAGAATGTTTTTTGAAAAGGAGACAAAATAACAAATAAGAAGCATGGTCGTACTTATGCGTAGAATCTTCGAAACCGGGCAGCGTTCCAAGGGTTCGACTCTAAGCGATTATCCAATGCATTGTGAAGGCGGTAGGCTCCTCCAGTGAGAACTTCATCTATAATGAAGGGACCTTCCCATTTTGGTTTGAGTTTGTCCTTTTTCTTCTCTAGGAGGCGTAAAACAAGCTCACTGACGTTATAAGTCTTTGCCTACACTTCTCTGCTTTGGTATCTTCGAGCTTGTTGTTGATAGAATGTGGAACGGGCTTTTGCGACATCGCGCTCCTCCTCCAGGCCATCTAAGTCATCCTGTCAATGGAGCTCGGCCTCTCTCTCTTCATACATGCGCACTCGAGGTGAATCATGAATAATGTCGCAGGGCAAGACAGCCTCTGTGTCATACACCATGAAGAATAGTGTGTATCCGGTTGTGTGGTTGGGCGTGGTCCACAGCCCCCAGAGTACGGAATCGAGTTCCTCGCCCCAGTGTTTATCCGGCTCCTTTAGGGATCGCACTAGTCTGGGTTTCATGCCGCCCATTATCAGGCCATTAGCCCGCTCGGCTTGACCGTTTGTTTGAGGGTGATATGCGGAGGCGTAATCGAGCTTGATGCCCAGGTTAGCACACCAATTTTTTTACCTCATCGGCTGTGAAGTTAGAGTCGTTGTCAGTAATAATGTTGTGCGGGACACCATTGTCAGATCACGGGTTCCGGCAAAACCCTCAAGGTTTGAACACTGGGGTGTGCGCGAAGGTTTTCTCCCTATCGATCCACGCCCTAGCTCTCTAAGATCTCACGGACGAACTCGACGAACTTGCAACACAAAGACACAAGATTTATACTGGTTCGGGGCACCGTTGTGGTGTAATACCCTACTACAGTGTGGTGGTGGTGGATTGCCTCTTGGGCTGATGATGAACAGTACAAGGGGAAGAACAACCTCCTGAGGTTGAGGTGTTCTTGTGCATGGAGAACTTGTGTGGGTGAGATGCCTTTGAATCTGTTCTCGATGCCCTCTACTGTGGTGGCTAGCTCACTTATATAGGCCCTGGTACTCTCCCCAAATATTGAGTGGGAAGGGAGCCAACAACGGCCAATTCGAAAGGGGACAACTAGTACAGCTTATCCTGACAAAAGCGGTCTTCGCCTGCAAAAGGCTCTGGTGATGATGCCGTCTTGGGCTCCATGGTTACCTCCGCCTTGCCATCCTTCTGTTTTTGGTCTCGTTGCACCAATATGGAAACCTTTTCTTGATGCCTCGGTACTCCGCGCCTGCGCTTGCCCCCTTGGCACCAAAGAGGCAGCAAGGACACTGCGCGCGCTGGCGCCCGCCTGGTCTCGATCCTCATGGCTCACGTCATGAGAACCTCGTGAGGTTTGCCTTGCCTTGATCTCTCCGCCCCTCGTGAGTCTGCCTGGCCAGGCAGCTCCTAAGGAGGTCTTGCATCGTCCGCCTCGTGAGACTTGGCCCCTCGCGAGGGTCTTGAATGCCTTGTCGATGAAGATGGGCCGTACGGGCCTGCTAGCTCAGCCATGCCGTGGGCCATAGGCAGGCAAGTCTGGGGACCCCCATTCCCAAAACGCCGACAGTAGCCCCCGGGCCCAAGGTGCGCTCGGGCTTGGCTTTGAGGCGAAGCCGAAGGTCAAGCACGTAGCACTGCGGGCCCCAAAAGCCTACGGCCTCGGTTGACCCGTGGCGGTTGATTGGATGTGGGCGTCTCCGCTTCCCCACGCTACCTTTGAATCCGCCTGGCTATGCGGCCCTCGCAACCTACACTAGTTATTCTCCCATCGCCCATGCCTTGCTCCCCCAGTCCTTCTCCTTCCTCGAGACTCTGCTCCTCCTCTCCAATCTGACCTGCACTCCGCCTGCTTCATTGCCATGGTGCCGGAACAAGCATACAAGGGGAAGAAGCCTCTGTCTTCGCCAAGTGCGCCTCCTGCCGTTGAGCCTGCAGTCGGCCGATCCTTGGTGCTCAATGACAAGGCCATGAACAAGGTGCGTCCCATGCTCGCCACCAGTTTCAAGGAGTGGGGGAGACGGTGGCTTAGCCTGCGTCTCGTGCTCACATTGCTTGGGAGGTCACCGAGGTCCCAATCTTCATCGATGCCTTTGGGCAGGTCTGATTCCCCCTTTCTCCGCCTTTTTCAATGCGGTGCTTGAACATTACCAGATCCATATGATGCATCTCGACCCCCAATCCGTGACTCTCCTTGTCGTCTTAGCCTTCGTGTGTGAAGCCATGGTGGGCATCGCTCCTTCTGTGGCCCTTATCCGCCATTTCTTCTCATTGCATTTGACTGGTTCCCGGCAAAGCTCAGGGTGCTTGAGCTTCCAGGCCATGGCCGAGATGGTGGGCGCAGGGATCGATTTCGAGCTTCCTCCATCCATGAGCGAGTTTTGGACACGGTGGATATTCGTCGACGCTGGCATGCTCAGCCCTCTACTCCACGCCCCGTCAGCGCCTGCCATTTCCCACTCCGGCTGGGGCCACGAGAGGCTCGCGAGCCCCCGTCTCGTTCCCATATTTCTCAGGCTAAGGATGCTGAAGGACCGCGGCGTGACCGCACCGATGGTGGTGAAGGAGTTCAACAAGTGCCGGGTTGCTCCGCTTCAGCGCCATTCTCGCCCGATGTGGACCTTGCTCAGCAGTCAGGACCATATGAGGTTTCATGAGTCTGGGCTCCTCCTTGGGACGCGGCAAACGGTGCTCAAGGTCCTGATGGGTGTCCCTTTGCCAGATGACTTGCCTGGGAAGAACTGTCTGCTGTACCGATGCAAGAACAAGACTGAATTCGCAGGGAGCATGCCTCCCTTTAACGAGTGGGGGCTGCGTTCGGACGGCCTGGTGGGGTCCCGCGAGAACCCTGTCAGCGTGGTTCCCCTCTTCGCCGCTGGCGCCGAGCTCATCCCGAATGTGGGTGCAGGGGGACGAGCACTGCTAGAGGCTGGTGGCACGAGTGCTGATGTGCAGACGCCGCCTGGGGCTCCTGGGGCGTCGCCCTCAGCATCCCGTGATTCTGGGACGTTGGTCACTGAGACGATGCAGCACGCGGCTCCCGAGGACGAAACTCCGGAGGCCTCAGGAAGTCACGGTGAGATGGCGCCTGACTGTTCTCCGCAGCCAGGCACCCCTGAAGTTGTTCTCTCGAGCACTTCTCCGGCTACACCCCGTACTGGCCGCCACGTTCAGCGCTTCGGTCGGCTTTGCATGCACTTCGAGGAGCTCCGCAAGAGGAAAGGATCGCCGAGCGGCAGAGGTATCTTCAGGCCGTTGAAGCGATGAAAGTACATTGTCGTTGATGAGTAAGTACCTTATCTTGGTGATCTTCTGTGTGACGCCTTCCTTTCCTAATGATTGTCCCCTCAGGACCCCTTCTACCAAGGCCATGAAATCTCCTGAGAAGCAGCTCCCTCTCATTTCGTCGCACCCGCCAAGCTCCAGTGTTGCAGGCTCGGGCGCTGCTCACGGTGTGGGGTCAGCCGTGGGAGTTGGTTCGTCATCAAGGTGCCCTGAGCTTGCGCCTTCGCCGTCCTTTCTTCGCAGCCTTGCTCGGAGCGCAGCAGGTGTGCCAAGGGCTCCTCCCCTAGTCATGGTCGGCAGCTGGTTGGCCTCGACCCTGGGGTCTTCTTCAAGCAGCGGGACTTGTTCGGTTCAGTCCCCTCGCGAGGGCCAGCTAGCGCCTGGGGCCGTGCCAGCCCCCAGCCCCCTGCTGAGAGGGCGCGCGCCGCACCAGGCGTCGCCCACAGCCCCCGTAGCGGAGGGCGAGATGAGCCATGTGCTCGAGTTCGAGCGCGGGTGGAGCATCGTTCATCATGAGCTCTTCCAGGAGGCAATGGATGTGATGAACTGACTTGGCGAAGAACTTGAGGGTGTCGACGCGCGCCTTAAGGCCGAGGGTCTTGGGTTGGCGGAGGAGTGGCACAGGCTGAAAGTGGCCATCAACCTCGGGCGCCACCAGCGCGAGCTAGATAACATGAAGGTTGAGGCCTCCCTTGCAGCCTCCCGTGAAGCCTGCTCCCGAGCTCTGGAGGAGGCTCGTGAAGCTAACCGTCGTCGCGAGGCTACGGAGAAGTGCGCGTGGGAGCTCCACGCCTGGAGTGCGTCCCTCGAGCAGCAAGTGGAGGCACGCAAAGCCGCCCTCGCATCGCTGATGCAGACGCCTGCCGAGGAAGAGGAGGTCCGGAGGCGCGAGGAGGCGTTGGCTCTGGAAGCCGCGGAGCGTAGCCTCGAGCTTGAGCAAATGGAAACGAGGGAGTAAAAAAGTTGCCCAAGAGGAAGATGTCGTCGGGGCTCGCGAGGCCAAGGTCTAGGAGGAAGTCGACCGCCAGATGGCCGAGGTTCGCGCGGATCTTGAAGGTTGGCATGACCTGAAGCTGAAGCTTGCGGAAACCAAGGCAGCAGGCAGGACCGCCACTCTCAGTCCCGGGTTAGATGAGGCGGAGAGGCGTGAGGAGGCCACGGCTGCCGCCCTAGTCACGGCGCAGGCGGACTTGGCCTCCGCCCGCGCTGAGCTGCTTTCTCTTCGGAAACGGGTTGATGACGCCAAGGCCGTCGCGTGGCAGAACAGGGAGGAAGTGCTTCAATGGCGGACGCTGGAGCGCGAGCACGCCCCCATGCTTCAGGACCTCCGGAACAGGGTTGATACCGCCCTAGGCTTCATCTGTGACGAGAATGCACCGCCCCCCCCCCACTTGAATGACTACGCCAGTCACCTGAACTTCTTCACCAACATGGTGATGCGCCTGGAAGCCCAGTCTAATAGGGCTCGCCAGCTTGTGGAAGAGAGGAGTCGCAGTCTACTTGGGTGTGCGTTCTCCCGCGTCTTCAGCCACCAACGGAACATTGATCCCAACTTCGATTTTGACGCCGCCATTGCTCCCGTGCCGGAAGCCATCCGGGGTGACTTGGCGCGATGGCTTGAAGACCACGTGGATGCGCTGGTCAGGGCCTTCACTTCTGATGATGATGGGGTAGTGGTTGTGGCGGACGCATGCGACGTGGTTGATGACGGTGACGTCGGCGCCGACGAAGGTGGAGGCAACGCCAACGATGGTGATAGCGACGCCAGCGGCGCGTCTGAAGATGACATGGGGGATGCGGCGAGCGACGTATCCGGCTGATTCCTCGTTTCCCTGTTATTCACCCTGAAAAAACTTGGGCGTGGCCCCGGAAGATTGTCAGAGCATTTTGAGAGGGGGAGCCCCTCATGTAAACAAATCGTTGCTTTCATCCTTCTGTGTCAAATTGAGTACGCGTCTTCACGAGCTTTACGTATACTGGGGCAGGGTTGTTGCTGTGGTTTACCTTAGCCTGGGCGAGCCCAAAACCGGCTCAAGAGATTGTGGGTTTCTAAGAAGCTCCTAAGGAATTTGTCACCGCGCCCGAGAGGGCCGTGTGATAAGCGAGCGACTGCCATCGCTCGGCACGCGCGTGGCTTGTGTGCTTCATGCCCAGCCCGGCTCGCAAGGGGCCCGCAAGGGTGGAGCAACTGGCGCGAGCTCTGAAATATGGCAAGAACTAGACTGCGAGATATAGCTCGAACGAGAAAAAGGCATCCCCCCACGCGCATCAAATGAAAATTCAACTTCAACTTAAATCCAAATCCAGAAGGCAGGGTTACAGAAAAGAGATCCAAAGCAAATGGCCGCGTCTGGCGCCTAGTCTAGTCTTCGACGTCTTCTCACCAGCGCGGAGCTAAGTGCTGCCACTAGGTGTGGGAGGGAGCCCTCGAGGCCCGAGGGCGGCTCTCCGGAGACTCCGGGGTGTGTACAGCCCCACTCATTATTACCTGAGAGTGTCACAGGCGGCGATCTTCACAGGCACTGGGCCTTCTTCACAGGTACCGGCCTTGCTTCATATCACCAGGCGAGGGCCCCGCCTTGCGCCACCCCCTACCACCGCTGGGACGACCGGAAACCAGGATGTCCCAACGAGGGCAGAGGGGATGCCAGCGGCGCCCTCGGCGACCACGGGTCTGCTACGTCTTGAGCTTGCGTTGGTTTTCCTGAAAGAGGAAGGGATAATGCAGCAGAGTAGCGTAAGTATTTCCCTCAGTTTTTGAGAACCAAGGTATCAATCCAGTAGGAGCCCACGCTCTAGTCCCTCGTACCTGCACAAAGCGATAGCTACTCGCAACCAATGCGATTAGGGGTTGTCAAGCCCTTAATGGTCACTTACGAGAGTGAGATCTGATAGATATAATATTTTTGGTATTTTTGGTATAAAGATGCAAAGTAAAAAGTAAAGGCATAGTAAAAACAAAGCAAGATTAAAGTAATGGAGATTGATATGATGAGAATAGACCCGGTGGCCATAGGTTTCACTAGTGGCTTCTCTCAAGAGCATAAGTATTCTACGGTGGGTGAACAAATTACTGTTGAGCAATTGACAGAATTGAGCATAGTTATGAGAATATCTAGGCATGATCATGTATATAGGCATCACGTCCATGACAAGTAGATCGAAACGATTCTGCATCTACTACTATTACTCCACTCATCGACCGCTATCCAGCATGCATCTAGAGTATTAAGTTAAAAACAGAGTAACGCCTTAAGCAAGATGACATGATGTAGAGAGATAAATTCATGCAATATGAAATAAACCCCATCTTGTTATCCTCGATGGCAACAATACAATACGTGCCTTGCTGCCCCTTCTGTCACTGGGTAAGGACACCGCAAGATCGAACCCAAAGCTAAGCACTTCTCCCATGGCAAGAACTACCAATCTAGTTGGCCAAACCAAACAGATAATTCGAAGAGACTTGCAAAGATAAACAATCATACATAAAAGAATTCAGAGAAGATTCAAATATTATTCATAGATAGACTTGATCATAAACCCACAATTCATTGATCTCAACAAACACACCACAAAAAGAAGATTACATCGAATAGATCTCCACAAGAGAGGGGGAGAACTTTGTATTGAGATTCAAAGAGAGAGAAGAGGCCATCGAGCTACTAACTATGGACCCGAAGGTCTGAGGTAAACTACTAACACTTCATCGAAGAGGCTATGATGATGTCGAAGCCCTCCGTGATGACGGCCCTCTTTCGGTGGAGCTCCGGAACAGGCCCCAAGATGGGATCTCGTGGATATAGAAAGTTGCGGCGGTGGAATTAGGTTTTTGGCTCCTGTTCTGATCGTTTGGGGGTACGTGTGTATATATAGAACAAAGAAGTACGTCGGAGGAGCAACGAGGGGCCCACGAGGCAGGGGGCGCGCCCTAGAGGGGGCGCCCCCCACCCTCGTGACTGCCTCTTTTGTTCCTTGGAGCAGGGTCCAAGTCTCCTGGATCACGTTCGGTCAGAAAATCACGTTCCCAAAGATTTTATTCCGTTTGGACTCTGTTTGATATTCCATTTCTTCGTAACACTGAAATAGGCAAAAAAACAGTAATTCTGGGTTGGGCCTCCGGTTAATAGGTTAGTCCCAAAAATAATATAAAAGTGGAAAATAAAGCCCAATATAGTCCAAAACAGTAGATAATATAGCATGGAGCAATCAAAAATTATAGATACGTTGGAGACGTATCAGGCATCCCCAAGCTTAATTCCTGCTCGTCCTCGAGTAGGTAAATGATAAAAAGAGAATGTTTGATGCGCAGTGCTACTTGGCATAATTTCAATGCAAATATTCTTAATTGTGGTATGAATATTCAGATTAGAAAGATTCAAGACAAAAGTTTATATTGACATAAAAATAATAATACTTCAAGCATACTAATAAAGCAATTATGTCTTCTCAAAATAACATGGCCAAAGACAGTTGTCCCTACAAAATCATATAGTCTGGCTATGCTCCATCTTCACCACACAAAGTATTTAAATCATGCACAACCCCGATGAAAATCCAAGCAATTGTTTCATACTCTAACGTTTTCAAAACTTTTTCAATCTTCACGCAATACATGAGCGTGAGCCATGGATATAGCATTATAGGTGGAATAGAATGGTGGTTGTGGGTAAGACAAAAAAAGGAGAAGATGGTCTCACATCAACTAGGCGTATCAACGGGCTATGGAGATGCCCATCAATAGATATCAATGTGAGTGAGTAGGGATTGCCATGCAACGGATGCACTAGAGTTATAAGTATATGAAAGCTCAAAAAGAAACTAAGTGGGTGTGCATCCAACTTGCTTGCTAATGAAGACCTAGGGAAATTTTTTGAGGAAGCCCATCATTGGAATATACAAGCCAAGTTCTATAATGTAAAATTCCCACTAGTATATGAAATTGATAACATGAGAGACTCTCTACTATGAAGATCATGGTGCTACTTTGAAGCACAAGTGTGGTAAAAGGATAGTAACATTGTCCCTTCTCTCTTTTTCTCTCATTTCATTTTTTTGGGCCTTTTCTTTTTTATGGCCTCTTTTTATTTGGGATTCTTTGGCCTCTTTTATTTATTTATTTTATTTTTCGTCCGGAGTCTCATCCCGACTTATGGGGGAATCATAGTCTCCATCATTCTTTCCTCACTGGGACAATGCTCTAATAATGATGATCATCACACTTCTATTTTTCTTACAACTCAACAATTACAACTCGATACTTAGAACAAAGTATGATTCTATGTGAATGCATCCGGCGGTGTACCGGGATATGCAATATGACAATGATGGAGTGTGTCATGATAAACGGAACGGTGGAAAGTTGCATGGCAATATATCTCGGAATGGCTATGGAAATGCCATAATAGGTAGGTATGGTGGCTGTTTTGAGGAAGGTATATGGTAGGTGTATGATACCGGCGAAAGGTGCGTGGTATTAGAGAGGCTAGCAAAGGTGGAAGGGTGAGAGTGCGTATAATCCATGGACTCAACATTAGTCATAAAGAACCCATATACTTATTGCAAAAATCTAGAAGTTATCAAAGAAAAGTATTACACGCATGCTCCTAGGGGGATAGATTGGTAGGAAAAGACCATCGCTCGTCCCCGACCGCCACTCATAAGGAAGACAATAAATAAATAAATCATGCTCCGACTTCATCACATAACGGTTCACCATACGTGCATGCTACGGGAATCACAAACCTTAACACAAGTATTCCTTAAATTCACAACTACTCAACTAGCATGACTTTAATATTATTACCTCCATATATCAAAACAATTATCATGCTTCAATCTTTTCTTAGTAATCAACACACTCAAAAGAAAGTTTCACAAATCTTGAATACCAAGCATATTATTATTAAGCAAATTACCATGCTATTTAAGAGACTCTCAAAATAATTTAAGTGAAGCATGAGAGATCAAAAGTTTCTTTAAAACGAATCCACCACCGTGCTCTAAAAGATCTAAGTGAAGCATATAGAGAAAAATTATAACGCTCAAAAGATATAAGTGAAGCACATAGAGCAAAACTACTTAGCTCAAAACATATAAGTGAAGCACATAGAGTATTCTATCAAATTTTAGTTCATGTATGGCCCTCTCAAAAGGTGTGTACAGCAAGGATGATTGTGGAATACTAAGACACAAAGACACAAATAATACAAGACGCTCCAAGCAAAACACATATCATGTTGGTGAATAAAAATATAGCTCCAAGTAAATTACCGATGGAAGTGGACGAAAGAGGGGATGCCTTCCGGGGCATCCCCAAGCTTTGACTTTTTGGTGTCCTTGGATTATCTTGGGGGTGCCATGGGCATCCCCAAGATTAGGCTCTTGCCACTCCTTGTTCCATGATCCATCAAAAGAGTTCACCCAAAACTTGAAAACTTCACAACACAAAACTCAAAATAGAAAACTCGTGAGCTCCGTTAGCGAAAGAAAACAAAAGACCACTTCAAGGTACTGTAATGAACTCATTATTTATTTATATTGGTGTTAATCCTACTGTATTCCAACTTAGCTATGGATTATAAACTGTTTTACTAGCCATAGATTCATCAAAATAAGCAAACAACACACGAAAAACAGAATCTGTCAAAACAGAACAGTCTATAGTAATCTGTAGCTAGCGCAAGATCTGGAACCCCAAAAATTATAAAATAAATTGCTGGACGTGAGGAATTTATCTATTAATCATCTGCGAAAGTAATTAACTAAATATCACTCTTCAAATAAAAACGACAGCAGTTCTCGTGAGCGCTAAAGTTTCTGTTTTTTACAGCAAGTTCAACAAGACTTTCCCCAAGTCTTCCCAACGGTTCTACTTGGCACAAACACTAATTAAACACACAAAAAAACACAAACAAAACAAAGGCTAAATAATTTATTTATTACTAAACAGGATCAAAGAGCAAGGAATAAAAATAAAATTGGGTTGCCTTCCAACAAGCGCTATCGTTTAACGCCCCTAGCTAGGCATAAAAGCGAGGATAGATCTAGGTATTGCCATCTTTGGTTTTGGGGGAAAGGAGAGAAAAATTGTTATCTATGGAATTAATCTTCCTATTTTGACATAGCACATGTCCATTAATGGTAGAAGAAATATTAAGAATATTGCGGAAATTGGCATCTAGGCTAGCTTTTATCTCTTTGATAGATTCGTTTTGGTAAGAAAGCAAGAGAGATGTAATTTCAGTTTTCTCATTAATGGGGTGCCCAAATATAGTTTTCGTCCTCTCATAGGTATCTATGGGGTCTCCTTCAAGAAAACCCCCCTCTAAAATAGAATCTAAGACTTGTTTGAACGAAGCGGGTAGCCCAACATAAAAGCTTTCCAAGTAAACCTCAATTTGATATTGGGGTACATAGCTAGCCCGGATCCTTAACAGCCTATCACAAGCATCTTTCAAAGATTCATCAAGTAAATAACGAAAAATTCCAGAATCGTCTTCATCAAAATTACTAAGGTTCTCATTGATAACTCCGGCAAGTTGTTCTATAGCATTCCGATTTATGAGTTTAGATAAGATAGCAGGATTGTCTAAAGCACTAGAACTTGGGAGAGAACCCCCAGCTCTTTTTGGTTCTGACATGGCGAGGGAAAGAGGCAAATAGAGAGGGAGGATATGGAGAGAGAGAGGGCGAATAAAATGGCAAGGGTGAATTGGGGGGAGAGGAAAACGAGAGGCAAATGGCAAATAATGTAATGCGAGAGATAGGGATTGCGATGGGTACTTGGTATGTTGACTTTTTGCGTAGACTCCACGGCAACGGTGCCAGAAATCCTTCTTGCTACGTCTTGAGCTTGCGTTGGTTTTCCCCGAAGAGGAAGGGATGATGCAGCAGAGTAGCGTAAGTATTTCCCTCAGTTTTTGAGAACCAAGGTATCAATCCAGTAGGAGCCCACACTCAAGTCCCTCGTACATGCACAAAGCGATAGCTACTCGCAACCAACGCGATTAGGGGTTGTCAAGCCCTTCATGGTCACTTACGAGAGTGAGATCTGATAGATATAATATTTTTGGTATAAAGATGCAAAGTAAAAAGTAAAGGCAAAGTAAAAACAAAGTAAGATTAAAGTAATGGAGATTGATATGATGAGAATAGACCCGGGGGCCATAGGTTTCACTAGTGGCTTCTCTCAAGAGCATAAGTATTCTACGGTGGGTGAACAAATTACTGTTGAGCAATTGACAGAATTGAGCATAGTTATGAGAATATCTAGGCATGATCATGTATATAGGCATCACGTCTATGACAAGTAGATCGAAACGATTCTGCATCTACTACTATTACTCCACTCATCGTCCGTTATCCAGCATGCATCTAGAGTATTAAGTTAAAAACTGAGTAACGCCTTAAGCAAGATGACATGATGTAGAGAGATAAATTCACGCAATATGAAATAAACCCCATCTTGTTATCCTTGATGGCAACGATACAATACGTGCCTTGCTGCCCCTTCTATCACTAGGTAAGGACACCGCAAGATCGAACCCAAAGCTAAGCACTTCTCCCATGGAAAGAACTACCAATCTAGTTGGCCAAACCAAACGGATAATTCGAAGAGACTTGCAAAGATAACCAATCATACATAAAAGAATTCAGAGAAGATTCAAATATTATTCATAGATAGACTTGATCATAAACCCACAATTCATCGGCCTCAACAAACACACCGCAAAAAGAAGATTACATCGAATAGATCTCCACAAGAGAGGGGGAGAACTTTGTATTGAGATTCAAAGAGAGAGAAGAAGCCATCTAGCTACTTACTATGGACCCGAAGTTCTGAGGTAAACTACTCACACTTCATCGGAGAGGCTATGATGATGTAGAAGCCCTCCGTGATGACGACCCTCTTCCGGCGGAGCTCCGGAACAGGCCCCAAGATGGGATCTCGTGGATACAGAAAGTTGCGGTGGTGGAATTAGGTTTTTGGCTCCTGTTCTGATCGTTTCGTGGTATGTGCGTATATATAGGAGGAAGAAGTACGTCGGAGGAGCAACGAGGGGCCCATGAGGCAGGGGGCGCGCCCTAGGGGGGCACCCCCCACCCTCGTGACCGCCTATTTTGTTCCTTGGAGCAGGGTCCAAGTCTCCTGGATCGCGTTTGGTGAGAAAATCACGTTCCCGAAGATTTTATTCCGTTTGGACTCCGTTTGATATTTCGTTTCTTCGAAACACTGAAATAGGCAAAAAAACAGCAATTCTGGGTTGGGCCTCTGGTTAATAGGTTAGTCCCAAAAATAATATAAAAGTGGAAAATAAAGCCCAATATAGTCCAAAACAGTAGATAATATAGCATGGAGCAATCAAAAATTATAGATACGTTGGAGACGTATCAGGGTCCTCTGCCGGGGGAAAGGTCGCCGTTGCCACCCCGACAGAGGGCCTACCTCCGGGTGTTGCCTTGCTCCGTGCGACACGGGGAGGGGCCTTGCTCCTGGCCCCGTCCACGCAGCCCCTAGCGGGTCTCTCCTGTCGGGGCGGGCATTGCCTTACAGGAACCATCATTTGGAGCCATGACCTGGTTCATCTGTGAGTCATGGTTAGCGTAAGCTTGCTCCTGAGGGATTAGTGGTACCATGTATCTGTTGTCGACGGCGCAGTTGGCGGGGCTCTCCGACGGCTCCTGGGAGGCTTCAACTCCTAATGCCTCCTCCTCCCAACCTAGCCTGAGAAACGAGCCAGGGTCGTCCTCCGACTTGTACTCCTGGTCCATCATGCGTAGCACATAGGCTTCCGGGGCTGTCACCCCAAACACCTTGCCATAGTGCCCCACACTCCACGTCGCCCGGCCCAGCGTGGCGTCCTGAGGATGATAGCACAATGCCTCGCTGGGGCCATGGGGGGCAACGCTCGTGCCCATGCTCATCAGAGGCGGCGTGGGGGCAGCAGGGCCCCCGGCGCTGCCGGCCGTCCTGGTGTCGATGAAGCCCCCAGGCACACCCGAGGGCGCGTGGTTGCGGCGAGGCCCGTCATGAGGTCAAGTAGCGGCTCGGGAAGGGAGCAGATGGCAGAAAGGCGGCGCTCCTGATGCTGCCGCATCTAGAAGCTCAGGGACACATTCCAGCAGTGTGTCGCGGCCGCTCTCCATCAGCCGGCACCGCAGCAACTCCCGCGCCACCGTGAGCGCGGCCCGCATGTTCGCCTGCTCCCACCGGGTGTGTGGTGTCATTGCTGCAGCGTGGCTTGCGGCCCTTGCAGCGGCTCGCACTTGTCGTGGAGTGAGGGTGGATGACGCCTGGTCGCGCCGCCCGCGCCCCGCAGCATTAGGCGGTGCTCGCACCGCCTGGAGCGCGAGGTTGAGGTCTTCATGGGCAGGTGGCACCGCCCGAGCTGGCCAGGCTGCCCATCGGTCGGAGTCGGCCCTTGGGTCGCCAGACATCGAGGCCATAGAGCGTCGGCGGGTCGATTAGCGGGGAAGAGACTCCGGCGCACCCCTACCTGGCGCGCCAAATGTCGGATCACGGGTTTCGGCAAAACCCTCAAGGTTTGAACACTGGGGTGCGCGCGAAGGTTTTCTCCCTATCGATCCACGCCCTAGCTCTCTAAGATCTCGCGGATGAACTCGACGAACTTGCAACACAAAGACACAAGATTTATACTAGTTCGAGCTACCGTTGTGGTGCAATACCCTACTCCAATGTGGTGTTGGTGGATTGCCTCTTGGGCTGATGATGAACAGTACAAGGGGAAGAACAGCCTCCTGAGGTTGAGGTGTTCTTATGCATGACGAACTTGTGTGGGTGAGATGCCTTTGTATCTGTTCTCGATGCCCTCTACCATGGTGGCTAGCTCTACTTATATAGGCCCTGGTCCTCTCCCCAAATATTGAGCAGGAAGGGAGCCAACAACGACCAATTCGAAAGGGGACAACTAGTACAGGTTATCCTGACAAAAGTGGTCTTCGCCTGCAAAAGGCTCTGGTGATGACGCTGTCTTGGGCTCAATGGTGACCTCCGTCTTGCTATCCTTCTGGTCTTGGTCTCGTTGCACCAATATGGAAACCTTTCCTTGATGCCTCGGTACTCCGCGCCTATGCTTGCCCCCTTGGCACCAAAGAGGAAGCAAGGACACTACGTGCGCTGGCGCCCGCCTGGTCTCGATCGTCATGGCTCACGTCACGAGAACCTCGCGAGGTTTTCCTTGCCTTGATCTCTCCGCCCCTCGTGAGCCTGCCTGGCGAGGCCGCTCCTGAGGAGGTCTTGGATCGTCCGCCTCGTGAGGCTTGGCCCCTCGTGAGGGTCTTGAATGCCTTGTCGATGAAGATGGACTGTATGGTCCTGCTAGCTCAGCCATGCCGTGGGCTGCAGGCAGGCAAGTCTGGGGACCCTCGTTCCCAGAACGCTGACAACCGTAACTGTGTACGACACCGGATATAAAATCTATCACCTGTCTGGCTTTAGCTATTTTTACTGGTTTGGCCTCTATCCACTTAGTGAATTTATCCACCATGACCAGTAAATATTTCTTTTTATGGCTTCCCCCTTTAAGGGGTCCGACCATGTCTAGCCCCCAGACCGCGAAAGGCCATGTAATGGGGTTAGTTTTTAGGGAAGTAGGCAGCATATGGATTTGATTGGCAAAGAGCTGGCATCCAACGCAGCGCTGTACGAGGGCATGTGCATCTGCTCAGGCTGTGGGCCAGAAGATGCATGTACGGAAGGCCTTGCTTATGAGGGCCCGAACTGCGACGTGATGGCCGCCGAGGCCAGCATGTATTTCGGCCAAGAGTTGTCGCCCCTCCTCTTTTAAGATACATGTTTGAAGAACTCCAGTAGTGCTTTTCTTGTAGAGTTCTCCTTCGTGAACTTTGTAGGCTTTAGAGCGTCGAACTATGCGACGGGCCTCGTTCTGATCATCAGGGACCTCTTGCCTATTAAGGTAGGCTAAGAAGGGTTTGGTCCATGGAGCAATAACTGCCATGATTACATGGGCCGAAGGCGTTGGTTCAGTGCCTGAGCCCCCGATGATATATGAATCGTGGTTGGCGTCCGGGGCGTGATCGGCGCCGGACTGGTATTTCCGCTCTCGTCCTGCCATACCACAGATGGTTTAAAAGCCTTTCCAAAAAGGTGTTAGGCGGGACGGGGTCGTGTTTAGCGCCCACTCGAGCAAGGATGTCCGCTGCTTGATTACTGTCTCGAGCCACATGATGAAACTCGAGACCCTCAAACCGAGCTGATATTTTGAGTACGGCGTTGTGGTAGGCCGCCATCTTTGGATCTTTTGCATCAAATTCTCCATTTATTTGAGATATCTCAAGGTTCGAATCTCCACGAACCTCAAGGCGTTGTATGCCCATAGAAACGGCCATCTGGAGTCCATGCAATAGCACTTCATATTCGGCCGCATTATTGGAGTCTGTATACATGATTTGTAATACATAACGGATTGTGTCCCCTGTAGGGGATGTTAGGATGACACCAGCCCCAATCCGGCTAACATTTTGGAGTTGTCCAAGTACATCACCCGGTTGGTGTATGTGTTGTACTCTTTAGGGAGTTCGGCTTCTGCCCATTCGGCGACAAAGTCAGCCAACACATGAGATTTAATAGCTCGGCATGGCTTGTATGTTATTTCAAATGGCAAGAGATCGATAGCCCACTTGGCAATGTGGCCGACGGTGCCTCGGTTGTTTATGATGTCATTGAGTGGCACTTCGGAAGCCACCGTGATCGAGCACTCTTGAAAGTAGTGCCGCAGCTTTCAAGTTGCCATGAAGACCGCATACGCTATCTTTTGATAGTGAGGGTATCGGGATTTACATGGTGTAAGGACCGCCGATACATAGTACAGTGGTTTTTGGAGTGGGAATTTGTGTCCCTCTTCCTCTCATTCGACGACGAGCATAGCGCTCCCTACCTGGTGAGTTGCTGATATGTATAGTAGCATAGGTTCGTCGACGCTTGGTGCGGCAAGGATTGGGTTGTTTGCTAATAGAGTTTTTATTTCTTCCAATCCGGCTATTGTTGCATCCATCCACTCAAAGTGGTCGGTATGTCGGAGCAGGCGATAAAGCAGCAGTGCATTTCCTCCCAATCTGGAGATAAAGCAGCTCAAGGCTACAATGCACCCAGCTAGTTTTTGGACCTGCTTTAGGTCTGTCAGCGTTGCCAATTGTGACAAGGCTCGGATTTTGGCTGGATTTTCTTCGATTCCACTATTGGAAACAATGCACCCGAGTAGCTTTCCGGCCGGGATGCGGAGAACGCATTTTTTCGGATTGAGCCGTATGTCATTTGTTCGGAGGTTGTCGAATGTAAGGCACAAGTCGTCCACTAATGATTCGACATGTTTAGTTTTTATGACTACATCATCTACATATGCCTCCACCGTCTTGCCAATTTGTTTTTCCAGGCATGTTTGAATCTTGTGTTGGTAGGTGGCGCCGTCATTTTTGAGTCGGAAAGGCATAGTGTTGAAGCAGAAAGGCCCATACGAAGTAATGAATGCCGTTGCGGCCCAATTAGATTTCTTCATCTTAATTTGATGGTATCCGGAGTATGCATCGAGGAAGCACAGTGAATCGTGTCATTTAGTTGCATCAATGATTTGGTCAATGCGGGGCAGTGGGAAGGGGTCCTTAGGGCAGGCCTTGTTGAGGTCTTTGAAATCGACACAAAGGCGCCAGGATTTGTCCTTCTTTGGCACCATGACCAGGTTTGCTAGCCAGTCCGGGTGTTTGATCTCTCTGATGAACCCGGCTTCAGATAGTTTGGCTAGCTCCTCCCCCATAGCTTGTCGCTTGGGTTCGGAAAATTGCCGCAACATTTGCTTGACTGGTTTAAACCCTTTTATTATATATTGAGGTTATGTTCTGCCAGTCTGTGTGGGATTCCAGGCATATCCGAAGGATGCCAGGCAAAGATGTCCCAATGTTCATGCAGAAACGCTCTTAAAGCGGCATCGATCGTTGCATCTAGCCGTGCTCCAATGGCTGCTGTTTTATTCGGATCCTTTGGGTGTACTTGAAATTTGACTATTTCGTCTGCTGGCTTAAAGGAAGTGGATTTGGGCCTCTTGTCGAGGATTGCATCATCCTTGTCCACTGTAGAGCATAGAGTGGTTAATTCCTCGGCCGCAAGGGCCTCGGATAGCGCCTCGAAGGCCAGGGATGCAGTTTTGTTTTCGGTGCAGAGTGCTATATCCGGATCACTAGTGATAGTGATAACACCATTGGCCCCTAGCATTTTGAGCTTCATGTACCTGCAATGGGGTATGGCTTGAAAGCGTATGAATGCTTCTCACCCTAACAGGGCGTGATATCCACTGTGGAAAGGTGCCACGTGGAAGAGCAACTCTTCGGACCTATAGTTCTCTGGCATGCCGAATACAACGTTGAGTTTGATCTTCCCCGAGCTTCGTGCTTCTCGACTGGGGATGATGCCTCGAAAAGTGGTGCCGCATTGCTCAATGCAACTTTTGTCCATCAGCATTTTCTGGAGTGTATCTTCGTAGATGAGGTTCAATCCACTGCCGCCATCCATGAGCACTTTCGGGAGCCAAAAGCCATCTACTATTGGGTTTAAGACCAAAGCGGCTGGTGCTCGAACTGATCTGGCCCTTGGCTCGTCATCGGCGGTGAAGGTTATCGCCATGTCGTTCCAAGGATTTATTCCGGCTACCTGGTTGACTACGGCAAGGTCGTGTAATGCCCTTTTTCGCCAGTTGTTGGAAGAAAAGGTCTCGAAGATCGTAAAAACATTGAGATCGGCAACCTCCAAAGAGCGCCTCTCTAGAGTAATGCTGGTGAGGATGGCCTCACCTCTCTTAGCCACCTGCCGGAGTACCCAACATGCCCGAAGGCTATGTGTTGGTTCGGAATTCGGCGTCGTATGTATCTGACAGGGTTTATCGAGCAGGTCATCAAGGACAGTTTTGTGTCCCGTAAAGGGCTTCACTTTTTTGTCCATGGGATGATGATCAGTTGCCCCATAAGGGTGCATCCTTTTTGTCCGTCCAGTGGGCTTCTTGAAGGCAGGAGGTTCCTACCGAGCTGTTTGGGCCTTCCATGTGCTTTCCATTGTGTTGTACTTCTGTACGATGTGTGCCAAATCTGCAAAGTGCAGTATGCGGTGGCGATTGAGGGCGTTAAGGATTCCCTTGTCCGTACAGTTGTGACAAAATACTAAAACTGCGTCGTCATCGCAGCAATCCTTGATCTTGTTTTTGACAAGGAGGAATCGGGACCAAAAGTGGTGGACCATTTCCTCAGGTTGTTGTCGTACATATATTAGGTTGCATACGTCCGGAGGACCTAAATTGCTTGGGGAATATTTCTTGTGGTGTGGGTGGGCGGGCTAAATTCCGAACCCTAACCCATTACTGCATCTGGAGTTTGAAGAATTTGCGAGGTCACTGACCCAGGGTCCGGAGTGTCCTGGGGGCCTTCGGGTTCAACGTCCGGTTCTATGTTTGGAGGACCTGATTTCCCTCTGATCGAGTTTAAGCCAAATCTGATGTAGTCTGTTGCAACTCCCAGGGCGGCGATGCGATCAAGTAGCTCGTTTAAGGAGGAGACATTTGTTGGATACATCTTTTCGGGGTGTTCAAGGCCGACGCGAAGATGATGTTTAGCGATCTCGAGGGCTGCCTTTGGCTTAAAGGCCGCACGGGCGCCCATGGTGAAACCGCCGAGCTGGAGGAGCTGTCCCGGAGCTAGGGCCTCTCCATAGGTAATGTTGTCGTTAATGACAAGGCGATCCATCGATCCCGTCGTCGACGACACAGTGGAACTCTCAACGAAAGCACCAATGTCGGTGTCAAAACCGGTCGATCTCAGGTAGGGGGTCCTGAACTGTGCGTATGAGGATCAAAGGTAACAGGAGACAAGGGGGACATGATGTTTACCCAGGTTCGGGGCCTCTTAATGGAGGTAATACCCTACGTCCTGCTTGATTGACTTTGATGAGTATAGGGGTTACAAGAGTCGATCTACCTCAAGATCGTAATGGCTGAACCCTAGATGTCTAGCCTATATGATTTATGATAGCCTCTACAGACTAAGCCCTCCAGCTTATATAGACACCGGAGGGGCCTAGGGTTGTACAAAGTCGGTTTACAGAGAAAGGAAACTACACATCCGGACTTTAAGCTTGCCATCCACGCAAAGGAGAGTCCGACCCGGACACGGGGGAAGGCCTTCTATCTTGTATCTTCATGGCCCATCAGTCCGGCCCATGCTACACATCCCAGACACCTGAGGACCCCATAATCCAGGACTCCCTCAATGATCAAGATCTTTCTTTAATTTAGCATGATCATTGTTGTGTGACTCCTCAAGAGCCAAAAGATGACCACGCTCTTCCTCAAGCGCATTAGAGAGATCCGATATCTCATCGGCATAATCACGACTATGCCCTTCCATCTTAGGGATGGTTTCTTCGTGAGCCTCGATCATGTCATTGGCTTCACCAAGTTGTTCCATTAGAGTAACAAAGTGCTTCTTGGATTTACCCTTGAGCTTACTCATAAAAGACTGAAATTCATTTTCCTCCTCCTTCGTCCCGTCACTTTCATCAATGCAATCTGTCAAGGAAGGATTATTAATGATGGTAGTTTTTATGTTGGGGTTACCTTGTTGGTGGCTTTAGCCATGAGGCACTTGGCGGTGATGTTCTCGTTGGGTGAATCGAAGAGGGACATCCGTGGATTTGTTGCAATGGCAATGGAGGCCATGGCAACCGTCTCACCGTCTTCATCATCATCATCCTCATTGTACTCTTCTTGTGCCACAAACCCTTGGGAGGAGTCTTCTTGGTGAAGTTGTTCTTGTTGGGGGAGGACTTGGCCTTGTCTTTTCGGATAAGCTTGCCACCATTGTCTTCCCTCTTCTCGTATGGGCACTCTGCAACAAAGTGGTTCACATTGCCACAATTATAGCATGTCCTCACACATTGCTTGCCCTTGGCGCCACTTGAGTTGTTCTTGTTGAAGTTGGGCCTTGAGTTCTTCTTGCTCCAGAATTGCCGTGAAGCGAGAGCCATGTGCTCATGATAAGCATACTTTGTATCTTCGGGGCAACACTCTTCTTCTTCCTCTTCACCCTCTTCTTCCACACTATCCTTAGCCTTCAAAGCAAGGTTGGGCTTCTTTACTCGTTGATAATGCAACACCGCATTGTCGGTGGTCTTGTCCAAGATCCTCATTGCAACAAACTCATCCAACACTTCACTTGAGGACATGGCGTGGAAGTCCGGACTTTGACGGATGACGAAGGACATGGCCTTATGGTAAGGCATCATGGCCTTGAGAAACTTGCGCTTGATCCAATTATCATATGTATCCTTGCTTCCATGATCTCGGAGTGAGACCACGAAAGTGATTAATATCTGGTAAAGCTCTCGAGGTTCTTCATCTTCATTCATTGCAAACTCAATGGCTTCATCTTGCACCACTTCAAAGTTTGAGCGTAGAATGCTTGCGCTTCCCATGTAAATGGAAACAACATGTTGCCATGCTTCCTTAGCCACGGTGAAGGGTTGGAGATGTGCAATAACTTCGGGTGGAATTGCTTCTTAGAGAATGAAGAGAGTGGACTCATTGAATTGATGATCTGCGGCTTCTCTAGGAGTGAAGTTTCTTGGGTCGTGCGGGTAGAAACCTTGCTCAATAATTCTCCAATGATTAGTAGAACTATGATTTAAAATGATGTTTAAAGCGATAGACCCAAGAGGCAAAATCCTCATTTTTCACAATCTTAGGAGGAGGCCAGTATGATTCATATGAGTGGAGAGAACCGGTCCTCCATATGTAATTGGAGGTTCAACATGGGCAAAGATGCCATTTCCACTTCTACCACTAGTCAAAGGAACTTGATCACTAGTAGCTTCCCCCTTGTTGGAGTTAGCATCTGTCACCTTGTTAGTGGGATCGACCACTTCCAACAGTGCGGTAGAAACTTTGAGACCATCAAGAAACTTTTCAAGCATGCCTTTGACCTCAGCCGTCATGGAGGATTTCAGTGTGTCCAAGGCCACATTGAACTCCTCATGAGAGACCGAGGATCCCCCATCGGTCGCAGGCAAAGGGGGACTCGCACCGGAGTGCTCCTCCACCTTGTCTGAGGTGTCAACCATACTCTTCGGATGACAAAGTCCTTAATAAAGAGATGAGGCTCTGATACCAATTTAAAGGATCGATATGGTTGACTAGATGGCGGGTGAATAGGCAACTAACAATTTTTAGCTTTTCTTTACCAAATTAATGTTAGCATCAAAATAGGTTGTCTAGATATGCAACTAGGTGAGCAATCTATATGATGCAACAACAACTAGCAGACAAGCAAGCAAGGGATATAACACAATATAAGCTTGCACAAGTAAAGGTAAGAGATAACCAAAAGTGGAGCCGATGGAGACGAGGATGTGTTACCGAAGTTCCTTCCCTTTGATTAGAAATACGTCTTCGTTGGAGAGGCGTGGAGGCACAATGCTCCCCAAGAAGCCAGTAGGGCCATCGTATTCTCCTCATGCCCTCATACAATGCGAGATGCCGTGATTCCACTATTGGTGCCCTTGGAGGTGGCGACCGAACCTTTACAAACAAGGTTGGGGCAATCTCCACAACTTAGTCGGAGGCTCCCAACAACACCATGAAGCTTCACCACAATGGAATATGGCTTCGTGGTGACCTCAACCGTCTAGGGTGCTCAAACGCCCAAGAGTAACAAGACAACAAGGGATTAGTGGGGGGAATCAATTTTCTCTTGGTGGAAGTGTAGATCGGGGCCTTCTCAACCAATCCCTAGAAAATCAATAAGTTTGATTGGCTAGGGAGAGAGATCGGGTGAAAATGGAGCTTTGAGCAACAATGGAGCATGGGGAGGGAAGTGGGGAAGAAGGCCGCCTTTATATAGTGGGGGACAAGATCCAACCGTTACCCACCTACTCAGCCCGCGAGACGCGGTACTACCGCAAGGTGCTACGGTACTACCACACCTTGATGCAGTACTACCGCTCGTGCGGTAGAAGCTAGGTGAGGTCTTATTGCACTAGGCAATGAGCGGTAGAACCGCCGGAGCGGTACTACCGCGCGCCCTGCGGTACTACCGCAAGGCAGGGCTCAACTGGGCTGGGAGAAAGCACGGACTAAATAATTTCGTCCATGACTACTTCCGCTGAGTTTGGGACGTGTGAAAATCCGGCACAGTACTACCGCCCACAGGGAGCGGTTATACCGCGTAGGGGCGAAAGTAAAAATTACTTCCGCGCGTGCCAGCGTTCTGGGCTAGAGGCAGTGGTACTACCGCTCGCGAGGAGCGGTACTACCGCATGATGCAGTACAACTGCTTCCTTGAGCGGTACTACCACACGCCACAGAACCTATAGCACTAGGAGGCCTTCATCTCGCAGTTACAAGGATAAACGGACGGTGCTCCAATGAAGCGAAGGAAAGGTGGTGCAAAGGAACAGATGTGTACATGATGATTCCACCCTAACCTTTTCGAAGCGGACTCCCTCTTAATAGTACGGCTTTCCTATGACTCAAATCCACTGAAAAGAAACATAGAGAACCGTCGTCTTTGATGGGCTTTAAGGGGCGAAGAATCGTCTTGTGCCTAGACATGAGATATCTGAAATGCTCAATGCACACGATTAGTCCTCAAATGCACTGTCCTTAATAACCAAAACCACATAGGGAGAAATATGCCCTTACACCGACTCTGTACAACCCTAGGCCCCTCCCGTGTGTGTATAAACCGGAGGATTAGATCCGTAGAAGGGGGAGAATCATAGGCTAGATAGCTAGGGTTTAGCCATCATGATCTTGAGGTAGATCAACTCTTGTAACCCTTATACACACCGAATACAATCAAGCAGGACGTAGGGTTTTACCTCCTTTAAGAGGGCTCGAACCTGGGTAAACATCATGTCCCTATTGTCCCTTTTTACCATTGATCCTCAGACACACAGCTTGGGACCCCCTACCCGAGATCTGCCAGTTTTGACACTGATAGTGGGCACTTGCATATCCGGCTAGCTGGTGGCTGATGACCCACAAGTATAGGGGGATCAACTGTAGCTCTTTTCGATAAGTAAGAGTGTCGAACCCTGCAAGGAGCAGAAGGAAATGACAAGTGGTTTTCAGCAAGGTAATGTCTGCAAGTGCTGAAATTGTAAGTAACAAAGTAGTTTGATAGCGAGATATTTTGTAATGAGCAAGTAATGATAATAGTAACAAAACTGCAGCAAGGTAGCCCAATCGTTTTGAGGCAAAGGACAGGCCAAAACGGCCTCTTATAGTAAGCAAAGCATTCTTGAGGGTACACGGGATTTTCATCTAGTCACTTTCATCATGTTGGTTTAATTCATGTTCGGTACTTTGATAATTTGATATGTGGGTGGACCGATTCTTAGGTGTTGTTCTTACTAGAACAAACCTCCTACTTATGATTAACCCTCCCGCAAGCATCCACAACTATGAGAAAAGTATTAAGAATAAATTCTAACCATAGCATTAAACTTTTGGATCCAATCGGTCCCTTACAGAATAGCGCATAAACTGGGGTTTAAGCTACAGTCACTCTTGCAACCCATCATCTAATTTCTACTCCACAATGCATTCCCTTAGGCCCAAATATGGTGAAGTTTCATGTAGCTGACGTTCACATGACACCACTAAGGGAATCATAACATACATACTATCAAAATATCGAACACATATCAAGTTCACAAGATTACTTGCAACATGATTTCTCCCGTGACCTCAAGAACAAAAGTAACTACTCATAAATGATAATCATGCTCAAGATATAGGGGTATTAAATAGCATATTGAATCTGAACATATAATATTCCACCAAATAAACCATATGTAAGGGCATATTTCTCCCTTAGTGGTTTTGGTGATTGATGGCAATGCATTTGTGGACTAATCATGTGCATTGAGCATTTCAGATATCTCATGTCTAGGCACAAGACGATTCGGTGCCCCTCGGAACCTATTGAAGACGGTGTTTCTCTATGTTTCTTTTCGGTGGATTTGAGTCATAGGAAAGTCGTACTATTAAGAGGGGGCCCGCTTTGGAAAGGTTAGGGTGGAATCAACACGTACACATCTGTTCCTTCGCACCACCTTTCCTTTCTTCATTGGAGCACCAGTAGTTCCCCTTGTCATTGCGAAGATGAAGGCTTTCTTATGGTCTGTGGCATGCGGTAGTACTGCTCAAGGGAGCAGTAGTACCGTAGCTGCCCACGATAACTGGGCACGCGGTAGTACCGTGGCCTCTGGCCCAGAACAGTGGCGTGAGCGGAAGTAGGGGCGGAAGTAATTTTTTACTTCCGCACCCTACGCGGTAGTACCGCTCCGTGTGAGCTGTAGTACGGTGCCAGATTTTTGCACTGACCAGAACTCAGCGGAAGTAGCCACGGATGTAATTTTATTAGTCCATGCCTTCCCAGCCCAGTATGAGCCCTGCCTTGCGGTAGTACCGCAAGGGAGCGTGGTAGTACCGCTCCGACGGTTCTACCGCTCGTTGCCTTGTGCAACAGGGCCTCACCTAGCTCCTGTCGCGCGAGCAGTAGTACCGCACTTACCAGCGGTAGTACCGTGGGTATGTGTGGTAGTACCACATGTCGCGGGCTGAGTAGGTGGGTAACGGTTGGATTTTTCCTCACACTATATAAGGGGGTTCTTCTTCCCCAAATTGACCACCTCTTCTCTCCCTAAGCTCCATTGTTGCTCAAAGCTCCATTTTCGCCCGATCTCTCTCCCTAGCCAATAAAACTTGTTGATTTTCTAGGGATTGGTTCAGAAGGTCCCGATCTACAGTTCCACCAAGAGAAATTTGATTCCCCCCACTAATCCTTGGCGGATATTGTTACTCTTGGGTGTTTGAGCACCCTAGACGGCTGAGGCCACTGCGGAGCCATATTCCATTGTGGTGAAGCTTCTTGGTGTCGTTGGGAGCCTCCAATTAAGTTGTGGAGATTGCCCCAACCTTGTTTGTAAAGGTTCGTATGCCACCTCCAAGGGCACCAATAGTGGAATCACTGCATCTCACATTGTGTGAGGGTGTGAGGAGAATACGGTGGCCCTAGTGGCTTCTTGGGGAGCATTGTGGCTCCACACCACTTCAACGGAGACGTACTTCCTCTCAAAGGGAAGGAACTTCGGTAACACATCCTCGTCTCCACCGGCTCCACTCTTGGTTATCTCTAACCTTTACTTGTGAAAGATTAGATTGTGTTGTATCCCTTGCTTGCTTGTGTGCTTGTTGTTGTTGCATCATATAGGTTGCTCACTTAGTTGCATATCTAGACAACCTACTTTGATGCAAAGTCTAAATTGGTAAATAAAAGCTAAAAATTGTTAGTTGCCTATTCACCCCAACCCCCTCTAGTCAACTATATCGATCATTTCAATTGGTATCAGAGCCTCGTCTCTTTATTAAGTACTTTTCTGTCCAAAGAGTATGGTTGACTCCGTAGATGGTGGGGAGGAGCACCCAGGTGTGATTCCGTCCTCGTCTACGGCCGATGGGGGATTCTCGGTCTCTCGTGAAGAGTTCAATGCGGCTTTGGACACATTGAAAACCTCCATGACGACTGAGGTTGAAGGCATGTTTAATAAGTTTTTAGAAGGCCTTAAATTATCCACCGCACCAATGAAAGTGGGTTATCCCGCTAACAAGGTGATGGATGCTAACTCCGACAAGGGGGAAGCTTGTAACACCCACAGTGCGGCTATATCTCCCACGTGACGGGGCACGACTTAGAGGCATAACCGCATGGTAGTTTTGTCGCAAGAGGGGTAATCTTCACACAATTCCATGTACTGAATAAGAAAGGGATAAAGAATTGGCTTACAATCACCACTTCACACAAATACAAGTTAAACATACATCATCCAGAATACAATCAAGGTCCGACTACGGAACCAAAATAAAAGAATAAAACCCCAAATGCTAGATCCCCGATCATCCCAACTGGGCACCACTACTGATCAACAGGGAACGAAACAAAACAACGATTCAAGATCTTCATCAAGCTCCCACTTGAGCTGGGTTGCGTCATCTGCACTGGTATCATCGGCACCTACAACTGTTTGGAAGTATATGTGAGCCACGAGGACTCAGCAATCTCACACCCACGAGATCAAGACTATTTAAGCTTATGGGTAGGAAAGGGTAGTGAGGTGGAGCTCCAGCAAGCACTAAGCATATATGGTGGCTAACATACGCAAATCAGAGCGAGAAGAGAAGCAACGCAATGTTCGTGAACTAGAAGTGATCCTGAATCTACTTACGTTCAAGCATAACACAAGAACCGTGTTCACTTCCTGGACTCCGCCGAAAATAGACCATCACGGCTACACACGCGGTTGATGCATTTTAATTAAGTCAAGTGTCAAGTTCTCTACAACCGGACATTAACAAATTCCCATCTGCCACATAACCGTGCGCACGGCTTTTGAAAGTTCAAACCCTGCAAGGGTGTCCCAACTTAGCCCATCACAAGCTCTCATGATCAACGAAGGATATTCCTTTTCCCGGGAAGACCTGATCAGTCTCGGAATCCCGGTTACAAGACATTTCAACAATGGTAAAACAAGACCAGCAAAGCCACCCGATGTGCCGACAATTCCGATAGGAGTCGCATGTATCTCGTTCTCAGGGCAACACCGGATGAGACTAGCTATGAGTAAAACCAAACCTCAAGTTTCCCCGAGGTGGCCCCGCAAGCAGCTCGGTTCGGACCAACACTTAGAGAAGCACTGGCCCGGGGGGGTTAAAATAAAGATGACCCTCGGGTTGGCCGACCCAAGGAAAGGGTAATAGGTTGTTAGGTGATACGTCTCCAACGTATCTGTATTTTTTGATTGCTCCATTCTATATTATCTACTGTTTTGGACATTATTGGGCTTTATTATCCACTTTTATATTATTTTTGGGACTAACCTATTAATCGGAGGCCCAGCCCAGAATTGTTGTTTTTGCCTATTTCAGAGTTTAGCAGAAAAAGAATATCAAACGGAGTCCAAACAGAATGAAACCTTCGGGAACGTGATTTTCTCAATGAACAAGACCCAGGAGACTTGGACCCTACGTCAAGACACAAAAGAGGAGGCCATGAGGTAGGGGCGCGCCTACCCCCCCCCCCCCCCCCCAAGCGCGCCCTCCACCCTCGTCGGCCCCCTGTTGCTCCACCGATGTACTCCTTCCTCCTATATATACCTACGTACCCCCAAACGATCAGATACGGAGCCAAAACCCTAATTCCACCGCCGCAACTTTCTGTATCCACGAGATCCCATCTTGGGGCCGGTTCCAGAGCTCCGTCGGAGGGGGCATCAATCACGGAGGGCTTCTACATCAACACCATAACCTCTCCAATGAAGTGTGAGTAGTTCACCTCAGACCTACGGGTCCATAGTTATTAGCTAGATGGCTTCTTCTCTCTTTTTGGATCTCAATACAATGTTCTCCCCCTCTCTTGTGGAGAACTATTCGATGTAATCTTCTTTTTGCGGTGTGTTTGTTGAGACCGGTGAATTACGGGTTTATGATCAAGTCTATCTATGAATAATATTTGAATCTTCTCTGAATTCTTTTATGTATGGTTGGTTATCTTTGCAAGTCTCTTCGAATTATCAGTTTGGTTTGGCCTACTAGATTGATCTTTCTTGCAATGGGAGAAGTGCTTAGCTTTGGGTTCAATCTTGTGGTGTCCTTTCCCAATGATAGTACGGCAGCAAGGCACGTATTGTATTGTTGCCATCGAGGATAACAAGATGGAGTTTTCATCATATTGCATGAGTTTATCCCTCTACATCATGTCATCTTGCTTAAGGCGTTACTCTGTTTTTAACTTAATACTCTAGATGCATGCTGGATAGCGGTCGATGAGTGGAGTAATAGTTGTAGATGCAGGCAGGAGTCGGTCTTCTTGTCTCGGACGTGATGCCTATATACATGATCATACCTAGATATTCTCATAACTATGCTCAATTCTGTCAATTGCTCAACAGTAATTTGTTCACCCACCGTAGAATACTTATGCTCTCGAGAGAAGCCACTAGTGAAACCTATGGCCCCCAGGTCTATCTTTATCATATTAATCTCCTACTACTTAGTTATTTCCTTTGCTTTTTACTTTGCCTTTATTTTACTTTGCATCTTTATCACAAAAATACCAAAAATATTATCTTTATCATATCTATCAGATCTCACTCTCGTAAGTGGCCGTGTAGGGATTGACAACCCCTATTCGCATTGGTTGCGAGGATTTATTTGTTTTGTGCAGGTACGAGGGACTCGCGCGTAGCCTCCTACTGGATTGATACCTTGGTTCTCAAAAACTGAGGGAAATACTTACGCTACTTTGCTGCATCATCCCTTCCTCTTCGGGGAAAATCAACGCAGTGCTCAAGAGGTAGCAAGAAGGATTTCTGGCGCCGTTGCCGGGGAGGTCTACGCAAAAGTCAACATACCAAGTACCCATCACATACCCTTATCTCCCGCATTACATTAATTATTTGCCATTTGCCTCTCGTTTTCCTCTCCCCCACTTCACCCTTGCTGTTTTATTCGCCCTCTCTCTCTCTATCCTCCCTCTTTTCTCTATTTGCCTCTTTTTGCCCGCTTGCTTTTTGTTTTCTTGTGTGTTAGTTCGTTTGCTTGTCGTTATGGCTAGTCCCTTATCTTCTCCATTATCTCCCGAGAGTGAAATTCTAAATTTTAAGCAAAGGGAGGGAGAAAATCTAAAAGATGCTTGGTATAGAATTTGCAATGCTCAAAATAGATCTACCAGGAAGCAATCTACTTTCATTCTTCTTCGCAATTTTTATGTAGGTGCTTCTCCTTGGTATAGATATGTCCTTGATACCATTACCGGAGGGAATTTCTTGGGTAGCCACACTTTTGATTCTTATAATTCTATGATAGATTTTTTGGCTCACCCCCTCTTTGGTTAATGGAACTGTATTAACTTTGGAGCATGTAATGCAAAGGCTTGAAATTATTGAAAATAAGGTTGCTACCGTAGAGTTAATTGAAAATTTGGATAAAAAGATTCACAACCGAATCTCTCAATATGGATCTAAAGTAGGAGTCACTTTGAAAAATATTAAAGAGAAGGAACCCATAGTTAATGAGAAAATAAATCACGATTCCACTAGAATTGATAAACTTGAGGATATTATTACTAACTTGGGAACCGCTTTTTCTTCCGTAAAGAACACTCCAAGTCCTCCTACTAAAATTGCCAAGCTTATGTATGTTCCTAAAAATAAGGGTGAATCCTCTAGTAAGGAAACTGTGGATCTAAAATCTATAAGTGTTCATCCCAATCTTTTTGCCATCATTAAGGAACCATTCATTACAAATGATCTTTTTCGATCTTGTGCCTAAAAATTTGATAATTAATAAAAAGGAAGAAATTCCTAAAGATGGTAGATGCCTCATTGAAGAATTTCCTACCAAAGATGGCAATACCTAGATCTATCCTTGCTTGTTATGCCTAGCTAGGGGCGTTAAACGATAGCACTTGTTGGGAGGCAACCCAATTTTATTTTCATTCCTTGCTTTTTGCTCATGTTTAGTACTCCCTCTG
The DNA here is from genome assembly GCF_018294505.1 of Triticum aestivum. Lineage (NCBI taxonomy): Eukaryota > Viridiplantae > Streptophyta > Magnoliopsida > Poales > Poaceae > Triticum > Triticum aestivum. Next base: position 482,892,563 of record NC_057803.1, read on the forward strand.
TTCCAAAATATAAGAACGTTTTTGACACTAGTATAGTGTAAAAACCATTCTTATATTTTGGGACGGAGGGAGTAATAAATAATTTATCTAGTCTTTGTTTTGGTTGTGTTTTTTGTGTTTAATTAGTGTTTGTGCCAAGTAGAACCGTTGGGAAGACTTGGGGAAAGTCTTGTTACACTTGCTGTAAAAAACAGAAATTTAGCGCTCACCAGAACTGCTGCCATTTTTATTTGAAAAATGATATTTAGTTAAATCTTTTTTCAGATGATTAATAGATAAATTACACACGTCCAGAAATTTATTTTAGAATTTTTGGGTTTCCAGATCTTGCGCTAGCTACAGATTACTACAGACTGTTCTGTTTTTGACAGATTCTGTTTTTCGTGTGTTGTTTGCTTATTTTGATGAATCTATGTTTAGTAAAATAGTTTATAAACCATAGAGAAGTTGGAATACAGTAGGTATAACACCAATATAAATAAAGAATGAGTTCATTACAGTACACTGAAGTGGTCTTTTGTTTTCTTTTGCTAACGGAGCTCACGAGATTTTCTACTTTAAGTTTTGTGTTGTGAAGTTTTCAAGTTTTGGGTAAAGATTTGATGGATTATGGAACAAGGAGTGGCAAGAGCCTAAGCTTGGGGATGCCCATGGCGCCCCCAAGATAATCTAAGGACACCTAAAAGCCAAAGCTTGGGGATTCCCCAGAAGTCATCCCCTCTTTCGTCTACTTCTATCGGTAAATTTACTTGGAGCTATATTTTTATTCGCCACATGATATGTGTTTTGCTTGGAGCGTCTTGTATGATTTGAGTATTTATTTGTTAGTTTACCACAATCATCCTTGCTGTACACACCTTTTGAGAGAGACATACATGATTTGGAATTTGTTAGAGTACTCTATGTGCTTCGCTTATATCTTTTGAGTTATATAGTTTTGCTCTAGTACTTCACTTATATCTTTTAGAGCACAGTGGTGTATTTGTTTTATAGAAACTATTGATCTCTCATGCTTCACTTAGATTATTTTGAGAGTCTTAAATAGCATGGTAATTCACTTAAAATCCTAATATGCTAGGTATTCAAGATTAGTAAAAATTTCTTATGAGTGTTTTGAATACTAAGAGAAGTATGATGCTTGATGATTGTTTTGAGATATGGAGGTAATAATATCAAAGTCGTTCTAGTTGAGTAGTTGTGAAATTGAGAAATGCTTGTGTTGAAGTTTGCAAGTCCCGTAGCATGCACGTATGGTAAACATTGTGTAACAAATTTGAAACATGAGGTGTTATTTGATTGTCCTCCTTATGAGTGGCGGTCGGGGACGAGCGATGGTCTTTTCCTACCAATCTATCCCCCTAGGAGCATGCGTGTAGTGCCGAGGTTTTTGTTGACTTGTAGATTTTTGCAATAAGTATGTGAGTTCTTTTATGACTAATGTTGAGTCCATGAATTATACGCACTCTCACCCTTCCATCCTTGCTAGCCTCTTCGGTACCGTGCATTGCCATTTCTCACATTGAGAGTTGGCACAAACTTCGTCGGTGCATCCAAACCCCGTGATATGATACGCTCTTTCACACATAAACCTCCTTATATCTTCCTCAAAACAGCCACCATACCTACCTATTATGGCATTTCCATAGCCATTCCGAGATATATTGCCATGCAACTTTCCACCATTCCGTTTATCATGACACATTCATTATTGTCATATTGCTTAGCATGATCATGTAGTTGACATAGTATTCGTGGCAAAGCCACCGTTCATAATTATTTCATACATGTCACTCTTGGTCCATTGCATATCCCGGTACACCGCCGGAATACTTTGTTCTAGTATCGAGTTGTAATCATTGAGTTTTAAATAAATAGAAGTGTGATGATCATCATTAATAGAGCATTGTCCCAAAAAGAAAAAAAAGGAAGGGCCAAATAAAAAAAGGAAAAATATATATATATATAATGGGCAATGCTACTATACTTTTTCCACACTTGTGCTTCAAAGTAGCACCGTAATCTGCATGATAGAGAGTCTCTTGTTTTGTCACTTTCATATACTAGTGGGACTTTTTCATTATAGAACTTGGCTTGTATATTCCAACAATGGGCCACCTCAAGTGCCCTAGGTCTTCGTGAGCAAGCAAGTTGGATGCACACCCACTTAGTTTCTTTTGTTGAGCTTTCATACATTTATAGCTCTAGTGCATCCATTGCATGGCAATCCCTACTCCTTGCATCAACATCAATCAGTGGGCATCTCCATAGCCCATTGATTAGCCTCGCTGATGTGAGACTTTCTCCTTTTTGTCTTCTCCACATAACCCCCCTCATTATATTCTATTCCCCCCATAGTGCTATGTCCATGGCTCACGCTCATATATTGCGTGAAAGTTTATAGGTTTGAGATTACTAAAGTATGAAACAATTTCTTGGCTTGTCATCGGGGTTGTGCATGATGAGAGCATTCTTGTGTGATGAAAATGGAGCATGACTAAACTATATGATTTTGTAGGGATGAACTTTCTTTGGCCATGTTATTTTGAGAAGACATAATTGCTTAGTTAGTATGCTTGAAGTATTATTATTTTTATGTCAATATAAACTTTTGTCTTGAATCTTTCGGATCTGAATATTCATACCACAATTAAGAAGAATTACATTAAAATTATGCCAAGTAGCACTCCGCATCAAAAATTTTGTTTTTATCATTTACCTACTCGAGGACGAGCAGGAATTAAGCTTGGGGATGCTTGATACGTCTCCAACGTATCTATAATTTTTGATTGCTCCATGCTACATTATCTACTGCTTTGGACATTATTGGGCTTAATTATCCACTTTTATATTATTTTTGGGACTAACCTATTAACTGGAGGCCCAGCGCAGAATTGCTGTTTTTTGCCTGTTTTAGGGTTTTGAAGAAAAGGAATATCAAACCGAGTCCAAACGGAATGAAACCTTCGGGAACGTGATTTTCTCAACGAACAAGACCCAGGAGACTTGGACCCTACGTCAAGACACAAAAGAGGAGGCCATGAGGTAGGGGCGCGCCTACCCCCCCCCCCCGGCGTGCCATCCACCCTCGTGGGCCCCTTGTTGCTCCACCGACGTACTCCTTCCTCCTATATATACCTACGTACCCCCAAACGATCAGATACGGAGCCAAAACCCTAATTCCACCGCCGCAACTTTCTGTATCCACAAGATCCCGTCTTGGGGCCTGTTCCGGAGTTCCTCCGGAGGGGGCATCGATCACGGGGGGCTTCTACATCAACACCATAGCCTCTCCGATGAAGTGTGAGTAGTTCACCTCAGACCTACTGGTCCATAGTTATTAGCTAGATGGCTTCTTCTCTCTTTTGGATCTCAATACAATGTTCTCCCCCTCTCTTGTGGAGAACTATTCGATGTAATCTTCTTTTTGCAGTGTGTTTGTTGAGACCGATGAATTGTGGGTTTATGATCAATTCTATCTATGTATAATATTTGAATCTCCTCTGAATTATTTTATGTATGATTGGTTATCTTTGCAAGTCTCTTCGAATTATCAGTTTGGTTTGGCCTACTAGATTGATCTTTCTTGCAATGGGAGAAGTGCTTAGCTTTGGGTTCAATCTTGCGGTGTCCTTTCCCAGTGACAGTAGGGGCAGCAATGCACGTATTGTATTGTTGCCATCGAGGATAACAAGATGGGGTTTTCATCATATTGCATGAGTCTATCCCTCTACATCATGTCATCTTGCTTAAGGCGTTACTCTGTTTTTAACTTAATACTCTAGATGCATGCTGGATAGCGGTCGATGAGTGGAGTAATAGTAGTAGATGCAGACAGGAGTCGGTCTACTTGTCTCGGACGTGATGCCTATATACATGATCATACCTAGATATTCTCACAACTATGCTCAATTCTGTCAATTGCTCAACAGTAATTTGTTCACCCACCGTAGAATACTTATGCTCTCGAGAGAAGCCACTAGTGAAACCTATGGCCCCTGGGTCTATCTTTATCATATTAATCTCCTACTACTTATTTATTTCCTTTTCTTTTTACTTTGCCTTTATTTTAATTTGCATCTTTATCACAAAAATACCAAAAATATTATCTTTATCATATCTATCAGATCTCACTCTCGTAAGTGGCCGTGTAGGGATTGACAACCCCTATTCATGTTGGTTGCGAGGATTTATTTGTTTTGTGCGGGTACGAGGGACTCGCGCGTAGCCTCCAACTGGATTGATACCTTGGTTCTCAAAAGGGAAATACTTACGCTACTTTGCTGCATCCTCCCTTCCTCTTCGGGGAAAACCAACGTAGTGCTCAAGAGGTAGCATTAGGCAAATGTAAAACCAAGGTTGGGCCTTGCTGGAGGAGTTTTATTCAAAGCGAACTGTCAAGGGGTCCCCGTAACACCCAACCGCGTAAGGAACGCAAAATCAAGGAACATAACACATGTATGACGGAAACTAGGGTGGCAAGTGTGGAACAAAACACCAGGCATAAGGCCGAGCCTTCCACCCTTTACCAAGTATATAGATGCACTAAAGTAAATAAGATATATTGTGATATCCCGAACATAGTGATGTTCCAACAAGGAACAAACTTCATCTTCACCTGCAACTAACAACGCTATAAGAGGGGCTAAGCAAAGTGGTAGCATAGCCAAACAACGGTTTGCTAGGAAAGGTGGGTGAGAGGCTTGACAAGGCAATATGGGAGGCATGATATAGCAAGTGGTAGGTAGCACGGCATAGCAATAGAGCGAACAACTAGCGAGCAAAGATAGAAGTGATTTCGAGGGTATGGTCATCTTGCCTGAGATCCTGCAAGGAAGAAGAACAAGTCCACGAAGAAGACAAACGGACGTAGTCGAACAGATCCTCACAACTTCGGAACGAAACCGAAGCTAACGCGAGAAGTAACCCAGAAAGAAGCAAACAACATAGTAAACAACCATCACATAAACATGACATGATGCACAATCAAGTATGATGCATGTCCGGTTTAATGAGGCATGGCATGGCAAAGTGCACAAACACTACTACAAATTAAGTGGAGCTCAATATGCAACGAGTTGCATATTGACGGAACACCACATGACTTATTTAGTTCTCTCCCATTTATGTACTCAACAATATTAAATGTTGGTTAGCATGGCAAGAGGTGAAGCATATGAAAACTACCAATCTAGGCAAGTTTAAATGAGGCCGGAACAACAAGCAACAAGTCCGGAGAAATCCTCATGAGCATATTTTAGAGTTAGTACTGATCTGCCCTAAACCATATTTTAATGTTGTTAAACAGCAAAATAAAGCTCACCATGTTAAACTAGGCATTTTTCTACCCCATTACATATAAAGTTCATTTAAAATGGAGCTATGGTTATTTAGTTATGGAATAAATCATTTTAGCATGTTATTAGAGCAAATTTAATCAAACAACATTTTTAACATGGATGAAAGTTGCAAATTATTAATCTACACAAAATTCTAGGCATTTTACATATATAATTTGTTTTAATATGATGCACCGTTTGAGAGATGTAATATGCGTGAACAACAGGGGGTTTTCTGTAAAATAGCCGTCTTTGGAATAAAAGCTAAAATCGCAACAGAGGAAAAAAACACTATCGGGCTGAAACTGAACACGGCCGAACAGTGCACAAGGGGAAACAGTGGCTAGGCTGAGGCTCACTATAGGCCTTGAGCCGGATCTGGCGCGACTGGGCCTTGGTCAACCACGCGAAGGAGAGGCGGCCCAGGCGCATGGAGTGGTCGCAGTCAATGCCTGAGTCGCGCATTCGTCCTCCTGCTCGAAGCAGGGGATGTAGGGGCGAAGCAGGGACTTGGCGGGCGACGCAGGTGATCTCCTGTGGGGCGGTGCGGCGCCCTGGAGGCGCGAACGAGGCCGAGGACACTGGGGCCGCGTCAGATCCGGCTGGCGGGAGCCCGTCTTTGATGATGGTGGCGCCGGCTGGTTCCTGTTGGAGGCAAGGACAGAGAGAGAGATTTAGAGAAGCGGAATGGAAAGGAGAGCAAAAGAGAAGGCGAGGGCGACGGGCGCGCGAGGAGGAGGCATCGGGCGCGCTGGCGATGCGGAGACGGCTGGATCCGGGCGGCGAGGCGCTGAATCCCCACTTGGCCGAGGCAGGGAAGGCCGGCGACGAGTTGAGACGAGCAGATGGGCGTCGGCATTGGCGCGATGACGATGAGGCAGGCGATGGCTGGGAAACCTCGGCGCGGGTGAGCCGAACTGGAGGCCGGCGAGGATGGTCAGGAACGATACAAAGCTCCGGCGCGGTCGTGGCGTGGTGCTCCTTGAGGTGCTCCCATGGACGTCCTGCACGCGATAGAGAGAGGGCACTGAGAGGAGAGGGGGGTAGGGAAAAAAGAATGAGCAGGGGTGCAAGACGACCTGCGAGAGGCGGCACCGCTTGCTGGTCTTCAGGTGGCACCTCCGGCCACGACGAGCACAGACGATGAGGGAGGTGAGGGCGAGCGAGGCTGAGGAAGGAGGAGGCACATGGCAGAAGAGCTGGTGGACGAGCTGCTCGCTGGGGTGAGGTCTTGGCTTCGAGCGGCTTGGGGCTGCCAGGATTTGTGTGGCGCGGAAAACACGGGAGGCAGTTGGGGAGATTGGATTGGGAGGAGGTCGCTGGTTAGATCGATGGCGATCCCGAGGTGGGAGTTGGTGAAGTGGTGGCGGCGGCGATGGGTGGATGGAACAAGGGCCTGAAATTTAGGGTTAGGGGGCTATATATAGCATGTAGGTGAAAGGAGAGGGATTTGGATCATCGGATCGAAATCCGACGGATGAGAATAAAAATGCTAAGGAGTCCAATAAATAAAATGATGATATTTTTCGGGTGTTTGGGGATGATCCGGAGCCAACGGTGATGACTGCCCGGGTCAGGTTTGGGTAAAATTTCAGACGCGCACACGAGGGGGGTCAGTGGGTTGGTTTAATGTGGGACTGGGCTGAGATGAGAGGGGAAGGAGTGCATCCCGGCAACCATTTTCGGAGACCGGAAACGTCTAACGATAGACCGACTATAATGCCGCTATAGTTAACCATTGGGGCGGCAAACGGACTCCGAACGCGATGAAACTTGGCAGGCGGCTACCTACAACATAACAACACTGCGTGCCAACTTTCAACCCATTCCGAGAACATTTTCCGGCCACTTATAAAATAATATTTCGGAGGTGCCGCGGGCGCGTGCAAGTGTGTCTTGGCTCAAAACGGACAACGGAGGGAACTGGGAGACCAGGACGAATGCAAGTCTCGAAAACATGCAGATGCAATGTGGATGATGACATGGAAAGATGCAACACGCAAGCGAATGACAAGGCAACAACAGCGAATAACTGGAAGACACCTGGTGCATCGGTCTCCGGGCGTTACAACACTCCACCACTATGAGAGGATCTCGTCCCGAGATCTAGGATGGCACCGGAGAGAAACGGAAGAGGAAGAGGTAAAACAAAGTTGCTTCTTCGACAAATGAGTGAAACCAAAGAACCTTGAGAGGTAAAACCATTTTCGAGAAAAGAGTACAATGGAGATGATCAAAGTTGGAAACACTCCGTTAGAAAAGAGGAACATGGAAAAATGAAGCGAACCAAGAGGTTGAGTGACAAGATAGATATTGGGCCCACTCCGGTTAAAACAAGACAGAGAAGGAATAAGAATGACATAATTTGTGCAGCACTCCGACTGAAAGGAGATGCAAGGCTTGATAAGATGAAAAGAACTTGAGCCGAGGACACAACACTCCGGTTAAATGGATAAGCATGAAAAGAACACGATCTTTGACAAAAATGGGATGATGTGTGAAGAGAGCAACATCACTATGCCTCCGGAATGAAAGAATAGAAGTTGAATCGTTGGAAAGGAAAGAATTAAGAAGAAAATGACAACTTCTGCCACAAATGAATTTGAAGGAAACATCCTTACGAAGAAGTCTTGCACGGAGTTTTTGAAAAAAACACCACAAAAACAATAAGCTGCTTGTGGGCTTATAAAAACATCTCAAAACTATGAGGTGAAATTCTGCCACTAACAGAAACAACAGATTGAATTGACATCAACAAGGAGATGAGAAGCTTATTTCACCAGGAGGATAAATGAAGAACTTGGGTCATTTATGAGCACCATAAATAGCAACAATCCTTAGGGAAAGCTTTAGGTGAAATATAACCCAAGATAATTCCAATGAAGAGATTGATGGGTTGCAAAGGATCTCATGACCGAATTGCAAATGATGGGTTTACAATATGTCATCCCGGACAACTTGTCAATCATGAAACATGAAGGAAATTGTCAAAATGACATAATGCCACCTGAAAAGATAAGATAGAAAGAATTGCACTTCGAAATGCAAGATGAAGAATGTTTGAACTCCTCAAAACAAAACTTGTGTTGAACAGCATGTTTATTTTAGAGTATAGCTTGGCGGATCTTAGCTCTGAGAGAAATCTTGAAGAACAACTGAAGAAATGGAAGGAATCCTTGACGAACCACGAAGTAGAGCCTCCATGAAGAACTCCGGTAACAAAATGATGATAAAAGAAAGAGAAGTTGAAAACACAAGGTGAAGCCTTGTAATGATTTAGATGGATCTTTGTGGTGATATAGTTGAGAGATCTTGTAACTCCGGGAAGAGAAAAGATGAAACAATTGAAACCGAGAATTTGATGAACCTCCGTAATAAGGAATTGAATTTTACTCGATGAAACAAGAATAAGAATTACATTATGCTTATCCTTCACCAATTAAATTGATGACTCACAATGGATTTGGCATACTACTTACTCTCATAGAAAGGATTAAGAGAGATATAGCGCAAACTCAATGGACCACCGGTAGGATTTTAAAGAATGAATGAAGATACTTGAGGGAATTTATATACAAGTGAACGAAGAGATCCCAAGATGATTAGAGAATACTTGAATGATGCACCGGTAAGATTTGGAGAAATGTGAGCTGGAAGCTAGAATGAATACTTTTGAGATGATGGGCTCCGGAGAATCAAACTGAGAAGACTCATGAATTGCTCCGTATGGGTGAAAAGAATTCTCACAATCGGAAACAATTATGAGAGGATGGCATAACGCTAGAACCACGAATCTTTGAGAGAACGGATAAGATTTGGAGGAAAAACTTCTTCAGTCTTCAAATGCAGAGAATGACAATAAGAAACATCACCATGAATTGTTGAGACACTCTGGAATGAAGAAATAGAAAGGTTGAACCAACGATGAAAAGAATTTTGAAAGATCTTGGAGAAAGACATTTGACTGATGACAATTCATTCTTACGTCAAACTTTGAAATGAATTTGAAAATAACTCCGAAAAAATAGAAGAGTCGGGTAAGATCCTGGGAAAAGACCTATGGGTTAGGGCCCACTGAAAAGATACACCGTTGAAATGGTTTTGAAGAGAGATTGCACCGGTTGAATTAAATAGCTTGAATAAGATAACATCCTCAAATGAACTTGAGTGAATTGATAATGGAAATTTGAATCTTTTGAGATATCTTCAGCACTCCGGAACAAATGAATAGCGAGAGGTGAATGATTAGGGGTGTGCACCGGCATGAGAAAACATTTGAAATAAGGAAAAGAATATGATCAAGACCGAAAGCTTGAATTGAATCCACCGGAGAAGAAAAAGAATGAAGAATGGTAAACTTGAGGCTCCGTTAGTATCTTCCTGAGAATCACTGGATAAGAACATTGACGGAAAAGAATGGAGAGACTTCTCACAAATAAAAGGATACATGATTAACAAATCTGAATCCTTGAAGAAAAAAGAAAGTGTGGGAGGGTGGGAAAAACAAAAGCAACTTGGGAATAGATGAAACGAACAACGTTGAGAAAACTGAGATTGGATCTTGCAGATGTTGAAAATGATCGGATCTACTTGAAGAGGAACATGCCAGTTGAAAAGGATTGACATGATAATCTCGATTATCATGAAGGATTAGTATTCACGTAGAAATATGAGAACACCGCTTAGGAAAAGGTATGGAATCCACATTTGACTTCGAAGCAACTCGAATACCACAACCCAAAACAAACAAAAAGGATTGGCTTGGGGAATAAGCTGGAAGAAACATATGATAGAGATTTCGTCCGAAGTTTTTGTGGTGGGGCCCACACAGGCTCGATCGTACAGTACCATCATGTACAAGGCAGTGCACATGACATATGAAGCGTCCCCGAGTCAGCATAGCCAAGGACTCTTTAAGACACAACGAGACCACTTTAAACCAATCGTGGATAAGTGGACCACAAGACGTCGAACCCCAATTTCATATCATACATCTGTCTGAAAGATATCCTAGGAGCTACTTGAATTCCCAGTTATAAACTCCCAAAACTTTCTGGTTGCAATTAGGTGTTGGGGATACAGGGGAAGCATAATATCTCACCCAAACTAACAATTCCTACATCCAGTTGTATCCATCCGTCAACACATAACCAAGAAACCTCCGGAAATCGTTTACCTCAACCTTCAAAAAGCATCCGTTATACGAGTTATGGCAATACTCCCAAACTCCCGCCCCAGTACTGGGTGGCATCGAGGTTATCTCACCAACAACTGCATAAAAGAGACTTTCGATGTTGGCGAACTCCGGTATTTCAGAACTGCAACGATAAAATTGTGACGACAACACCTCGGAGCTCAACTCCCCGGGACACTGCCACAACCCCTAAATGTCAGGAGGCACCAAGAACAATGTTCTCATCACAAAACCATCGGAACGATTCCAAGATACCCGCGTGATCCTAAAAAACGTGAAATTTGAGGAGAGGAGAGTTAAAACTTCTACGTCAGGAGGCCTCACCAGAGCAACGAAGGGACTGAGGAGTAAAAAGAATCCTACTCTCCAATATATATAATCCTAAGACTCAAAACATTTTGTTCTAGACTCAAAAACATCAGCGATTCGATCAAGTAGGGGGCTCCTAAGTCGGGGATGGCTCTGATACCAACTTGTAACACCCACAATGCGGCTATATCTCTCACGTTTCGGGGCATGACTTAGAGGCATAACCGCATGGTAGTTTTGTTGCAAGAGGGGTAATCTTCACACAATCCCATGTACTGAATAAGAAAGGGATAAAGAGTTGTCTTACAATCGCCACTTCACACAAATACAAGTTAAACATACATCATCCAGAATACAATCAAGGTCCGACTACAGAACCAAATAAAAGAAGAAAACCCCAAATGCTAGGTCCCCGATTGTCCCAACTGGGCACCACTACTGATCAACAGGGAACGAAACGAAACAATGATTCAAGATCTTCATCGAGCTCCCACTTGAGTTGGGTTGCGTCATCTGCACTGGTATCATCGGCACCTGCAACTGTTTGGAAGTATCTGTGAGCCATGAGGACTCAGCAATCTCACACCCGCAAGATCAAGACTATTTAAGCTTATGGGTAGGAAAGAGTAGTGAGGTGGAGCTGCAGCAAGCACTAAGCATATATGGTGGCTAACATACGCAAATAAGAGCGAGAAGAGAAGCAACGCAACGGTCGTGAACTAGAAGTGATCAAGAAGTGATCCTGAATCTACTTACGTTCAAGCATAAGACAAGAACCGTGTTCACTTCCCGGACTCCGCCGAAAAGAGACCATCACGGCTACACACGCGGTTGATGCATTTTAATTAAGTCAAGTGTCAAGTTCTCTACAACCCGACATTAACAAATTCCCATGTGGCACATAACCACGGGCATAGCTTTTGAAAGTTCAAACCCTGCAGGGGTGTCCCAACTTAGCCCATCACAAGCTCTCACGGTCAACGAAGGATATTCCTTCTCCCGGGAAGACCCAATCAGTCTCGGAATCCCGGTTACAAGACATTTCGACAATGGTAAAACAAGACCAGCAAAGCCACCCGATGTGCCGACAATCCCAATAGTAGTCGCACGTATCTCGTTCTCAGGGCAACACTGGATGAGACTAGCTACGAGTAAAACCAAAACTCAAGTTCCCTCGAGGTGGCCCCGCACGCAGCTCGGTTCGGACCAACACTTAGAGAAGCACTGGCATGGGGGGGTTAAAATAAAGATGACCCTCGGGTTGGCCGAACCAAGGGAAGGGTAATAGGTTGTTAGGCAAATGTAAAACCAAGGTTGGGCCTTGCTGGAGGAGTTTTATTCAAAGCAAACTGTCAAGGGGTCCCCATAACACCCAACCGCATAAGGAACACAAAATCAAGGAACATAACACTGGTATGACAGAAACTAGGGCGGCAAGAGTGGAACAAAACACCAGGCATAAGGCCGAGCCTTCGACCCTCTACCAAGTATATAGATGCACTAAAGTAAATAAGATATATTGTGATATCCTGAACATAGCCATGTTCCAACAAGGAACAAACTTCATATTCACCTGCAACTAACAACGCTATAAGAGGGGCTGAGCAAAGCGGTAGCATAGCCAAACAACAGTTTGCTAGGAAAGGTGGGTTAGAGGCTTGACATGGCAATATGGGAGGTAAGATATAGCAAGTGGTAGGTAGCGCGGCATAGCAATAGAGCGAACAACTAGCGGACAAAGATAGAAGTGATTTTGAGGGTATGGTCATCTTGCGTGAGATCCTGCGAGGAAGAAGAACGAGTCCACGAACAAGACAAACGGACGTAGTCTAACGGATCCTCACAACTCCGGAACGAAACCAAAGCTAACGCGAGAAGTAACCCGGAAAGAAGCAAACAACATAGTAAACAACAATCACATAAACATGGCATGATGCACAATCAAGTATGATGCATGTCCGGTTTAATGAGGCATGGCATGGCAAAGTGCACAAACACTACTACAAATTAAGTGGAGCTCAATATGCAACGAGTTGCATATTGACAGAACACCACATGACTTATTTATTTATCTCCCGTTTATATACTCAACAATATTAAATGTTGGTTAGCATGGCAAGAGGTGAATCATATGAAAACTACCTATCTAGGCAAGTTTAAATGAGGCCAGAACAACAAGCAACAAGTCCGGAGAAATCCTCATGAGCATATTTTAGAGTTAGTACTGATCTGCCCTAAACCATATTTTAATGTTGTTAAACAGCAAAATAAAGTGCACCATGTTAAACTAGGCATTTTTCTACCCCATTTACATATAAAGTTTATTTAAAATGGAGCTATGGTTATTTAGTTACGGAATAAATCATTTTAGCATGTTATTAGAGCAAATTTAATCAAACAGCATTTTAAACATTTTTAACATGTATGAAAGGTGCAAATTATTAATCTACACAAAATTCTAAGTGTTTTACATATATAATTTGTTTTAATACGACGCACCGTTTGAGAGATATAATATGCATGAACAACAGGGGGTTTTCTGTAAAATAGTCATCTCTGGAATAAAAGCTAAAATCGCAACAAAGGAAAAAAAACACTATCATGCTGAAACTGAACATGGCCCAACAGTGCACAGGGGGAAACAGTGGCTGGGCTGAGGGTCACTATAGGCCTTGGGCCGGATCTGGCACGACTGGGCCTTGGTCAACCAGGCGAAGGAGAGGCGGCCTAGGCGCATGGAGTGGTCGCAGTCAACGCCTGAGCTGCGCATTCGTCCTCCTGCTCGAAGCAGGGGATGTAGGGGTGAAGCAGGGACTTGGCGGGCGGCGCTGGTGACCTCCTGTGGGGCGGTGCGGCGCCCTAGAGGCGTGAACGAGGTCGAGGACACGGGGGTCGCGTCGGATCCGGCCGATGGGAGTCCGTCTCTGATGATGGTGGCGCCCGCTGGTTCCTGTTCGAGGCAAGGAAAGAGAAAGAGAGATATATATATTCAGAGAAGCGGAACGGAAAGGAGAAGAAGAGAAAAGGCGAGGGCGACGTGCGTGCGAGGAGGAGGCATCGGGCGCGCTGGCGACGCGTAGACGGCTGGATCCGGGCGGCGAGGCGCTGAATCCCCACTTGGCCGAGGCAGGGAAGGCCGGCGACAAGTTGAGATGAGCAGAGGGGCGTCGGCCTTGGCGTGATGACGACGAGGAAGGCGAGGGCTGGGAAACCCTGGCGCGGGCGAGCCGAACTGGAGGCCGACGAGGACGGTTGGGAACGAGACAAAGCTCCGGCGCGGTCGTGGCGTGGTGCTCCTTGAGGTGCTCCATGGCCGTCCAGCATGCGATAGAGAGAGGGCACTGAGAGGAGAGCAGGGTAGGGGAAAAAGAAGGAGCAGGGGCGCAAGATGACCTGCGAGAGGCGGCACTGCTTGCTGGTCTTCGGGTGGCACCTCCGGCCACAACGAGCGCACGCGACGAGGGAGGTGAGGGCGAGCGAGGCTGAGGAAGGAGGAGGCGCATGGCAGAAGAGCTCGTGGACGAGCTGCTCGCTAGGGTGAGGTCTTGGCTTCGAGCGGCTTGGGGCTGTCGGGATTTGTGTGGCACGGAAAACATGGGAGGCGGTCGGGGAGATTGCATTGGGAGGAGGTCGCTGGTTGGATCGATGGGGATCCCGAGGTGGGAGTTGGTGAAGTGGTGGCGGCGGCGATGGTGGATGGAACAGGGGCCTAATATTTAGGGTTAGGGGGCTATATATAGCATGTAGGTGAAAGGAGAGGAATTTGGATCATCGGATCGAAATCCGACGGACGAGAATAAAAATGCTAAGGAGTCCAATAAATAAAACGATGATATTTTGGGGGTGTTTGGGGATGATCCGGAGCCAACGGTGATGACTGCCCGGGTCAGGTTCGGGTAAAATTTAGGACGCGCACATGAGGGGGGTCGGTGGGTTGGTTTTATGTGGGAGTGGGCTGAGATGAGAGGGGAAGCAGTGCAGCCCGTCAACCATTTCCGGAGACCGGAAACGTCCGATGATAGACCGACTATAATGCCGCTATAGTTAACCGTTGGGGCGTCAAACGGACTCCGAACGCGATGAAACTTGGCAGGCAGCCTACCTACAACATAACAACACTGCATGCCAACTTTCAACCCATTCCGAGAAGATTTTCCGGCCACTTATAAAATAATATTTCAGAGGTGCCGCGGGCGCGTGCAAGTGTGTCTGGGCTCAGAACGGACAACGGAAGGAACTGGGAGAGCCGGACGAATGCAAGTTTCGAAAACATGCAGATGCAATGTGGATTATGACATGTCAAGATGCAACACGCAAGCGAATGACAAGGCAACAACAGCGAATAACTGGAATACACCTGGCGCATCGATCTCGGGGCGTTACAAAGCTACTAGTGACAAAGTTCCTTTATCTAGTGGTAGAAGTGGAAATCGCATCTTTGCCCATGTTGAACCTCCACTTACTTATGGAGGACCGGTTCCCTCCACTAATTTGAACCATGTTGGTCCTCCTCCTAAGCTTGTGAAAAATGAGGATTTTGCCTCATGGGTCTATCACTTTAAACGTCATTTAAATCATAGTTCTACTAACCTTTGGAGAATTATTGAGCAAGGTTTCTACCCGCATGACCCAAGTAACTTCACTCCTGGAGAAGCCGCGGATCATCAATTCAACGAGTCTGCTCTTTCCATTCTCCAAGAGGCATCCCTCCCGAAGATATTGCTCATCTCTGACCTTTCACCGTGGCCAAGGAAGCATGGCAACATGTTGTTTCCATTTACAAGGGAAGCGCAAGCATTCAACACTCCAACTATGAAGTGGTTCAAGATGAAGCCGATGAGTTTGCAATGAATGAAGATGAAGAACCTCGTGAGCTTTACCGGAGATTAACCACTCTCACGGTCTCACTCCGAGATCATGGGAGCAAGGATATGGATGAAAATTGGATCGAGCGCAAGTTTCTCAAGGCCATGATGCCTTACCATAAGGCCATGTTCTCCGTCATCCGTCAAAGGCCAGACTTCCACACCTTGTCCTCAAGTGAAGTGTTGGATGAGTTTGTGGCAATGAGGATCTTGGACAAGACCGCCGACAATGCGGTGTTGCGTTCTCAACGCACAAAGAAGCCCAACCTTGCCTTGAAGGCCAAGGCTAGTGTGGAATAAGAGGATGAAGAGGAAGAAGAGGAGAGTAACCCTGAAGATACAAAATATGCTTATCATGAGCACATGGCTCTCGCTTCAAGGCAATTTTGGATCAAGAAGAACTCAAGGCCCAACTTCAACAAGAGAAACTCAAGTGGTGCCAAGGGCAAGCAATGTGTGAGGACATGCTATAATTGTGGCAATGTGAGCCACTTTGTTGCGGAGTGCCCATATGAGAAGAGGGAAGACAATGGTGGCAAGATCATCCGAAAAGACAAGGCCAAGTCCTTCCCCAACAAGAACAACTTCACCAAGAAGATTCCTCCCAAGGGGTTGGTGGCACAAGAAGAGTACAATGAGGATGATGACAATGATGAAGACGGTGAGACGGTTGCCATGGCCTCCGTTGCCATTGCAACAACTCCACGGGTGTCCCTCTTCGACTCACCCAACGAGAACATCACCGCCAAGTGCCTCATGGACAAAGCCACCAACAAGGTAACCCCCAACATCAAAACCACCATCACTAATAATCCCTCTTTGACGGATTGCATTGATGAAAGTGAGGGGTCTAATGAGGAAGAAAATGAATTTGAGTCTTTTATGAGTAAGCTCAAGGGTAAATCCAAGAAGCACTTTGTTGCTCTCTTGGAACAACTTGGTGAAGCCAATGACATGATCGAGGCTCACGAAAACACCATCTCTAAGATGGAGAGGCATAGTCGTGACTATGCCAATGAGATATTGAATCTCTCTAATGAGCTTGAGGAAGAGCATGGTCATCGTTTATCTCTTGAGGAGTCACACAACGATGACCATGCTAAATTAAAGAAAGATCTTGATCATGCTCTTGTTGTATCTCGTGTGCTCAATTCCGAGAAGGCCAAACTTTGGGTTTATCTTGCTAGACTCATGGAGGAGTTTGATATACTTGATAAGGCTCACAAGGCCTTGAAGGGTGCTCATGCTAGCCTCAAGGAGTCTCATGGTCAACTCCAAGTGAAGCTAACCAAGGAAAAAGCCACTTTTCCTCATGTGGTTTTAATTGATAATGCAAATGCTACTAACTCGTGTTGTGAGCATGTGCATCTTGTGGAAGAGAATGCAAAGTTGAAGGAGCAACTTGAGAAAGGCCTTGTGTCTTGCATACAAGGTGAGAAGAACCTCAACGACCTTTTGAGCAATCAAAAGGAAGTTGTGGGCAAGGAGGGAATTGGGTTTGCACCCAAGCCCAAGAACAAGAACAAGAATGACAAGGACAAACGACCTCCTCCTCTCAAGCAAACTTTTGTGAAGGAGGGAGAGGGTCCTTCTAAGGAGAATAAGAACAATGAGAAGGGTGGTGGCGTTAAGAAGGGCAATGCCACCCCTTCAAACAAAGCCGGCAACTTTAACCCTTCTTATGTGTTATGTTGTGCTGGTGATGGGCATGTTTATGCTAAATTTGTTGGTTCTCCTTATGAGTACATTGAATAGTCTATTTGGGTTCCTAAGACCCTTGTCACTAACATCAAAGGAACCATTACAAAATGGGTACCTAAAACCAAGCATTGATCTCTTGTAGGTGTTTGCTTCTGATGGAGGATCATGGTTGCTCGATAGTGGAGCTACAAATCATATGACCGGAAGCAAGGACTTGGTGGTGGATGTGCACAAGATTTCATCTATGCCCACCAATGTCGAGTGGGGTGATGCCTCGTCTTCTAAGGTATTGGGTCTTGGCAAGGTTGTCATTTCTCATGATCTCATGGTCGAGAAATTCATGCTTGTTGAGTTCCTTGCATACAATTTACTTTCTGTTCGTCAACTTGCACTCATGGGCTTTGCCACTTTCTTTGATATTGATATCGTGGCCCTCTTGTGGATCAAGACTCTTAAAGTAGCCTTTGTTGGGCATGTTGAGAATGGTCTTTATGTGATTAACTTTTCGGAGCGACCCACTAAGATCGTGACATGCCTAATGGCTAAAGTTGACGTGGGATGGATTTGGCATCGCCGTTTAGCCCATGTCAATATGAGATCTTTGCAAAGTCTTCTCAAGGGGGGCCATGTCCGTGGACTAACAAATGAGAAGGCTCACCCTCCCACAACTATCATCTACTCGAAGAGGCCCTTGGAGCTCCTTCACTTGGATCTCTTTGGACCTCCATCCTTTGATATTCTTGGGGGTAGAAAGTATTGCTTCATGATTGTGGACGATTATTCAAGATACACTTGGGTATATTTCTTCAAGAGGAAGAGTGAGACCCAACAAACTATCATCGACTTTGCAAATGAAGATCAACACCAACACAATGCAAAGATTTTGACGATAAGAAGTGACAACAGCACCGAGTTCAAGAACTACACCTTGGATGAGTTTCTTAGTGATGATGGGATCAAGCATCAATATTCCACACCTTACACCCCTCAACAAAATGGTGTAGCGGAGAGGAAGAACCGGACGTTGATGGATGTGACATGGACCATGATGGCGGAGTTCAAGTCTCCATACAACTTTTGGGCCAAAGCCATCAACACCGCGTGTCATGCATCCAATCGGCTCTACCTCCGCAAAGGCTTGAACAAGACTCCATATGAGATACTCACCAGTAACAAGCCCAACCTCAAGTACTTCCGGGTGTTTGGGTGTCAGTGTTTCATTCTCAAGAAAGGTGTTCCTTTGTCTAAATTTGAGGCTAGAGCTCCTGAGGGCATATTTTTTGGTTATGCTACAAACTCTCATTCTTACCGTGTCCTCAATAAGTCCACGGGACTTATTGAGGAGACGTGTAACATGGAGTTTGATGAGAATAACGGCTCCCATGTGGAGCAAAGTGGTACTTGTGATGTAGGTGATGAAATTCCTCCGCAAGCCATAAGGATAATGGGTGTTGGTTATATCCTACCATTGAGGAACCCCTTGTGGACAAAGGAGAAGGACAATGTTCCACTCAAGTGGAACCATCACCAACCCAAGATCCACACGCTTCCGAAGGACAAAGTGAAGGCTCTCAACCAAATGAACAAGATCGAGGGCAAGATCAACCTCAAGATGGTGGTGAACCACCAAGTGATGCCCAAGGTCAAGTTCTCACCTCCGAGCAAGTTCAAGATCAAGAGCAAGCTCAAGATCAAGAACAAGCTCAAGACGACGCTCAAGATGACAAGCTACCACTCCTCAACTTACTCCTGAGGAGGAATTGGAGCATCGTGCCGCCAAGATTGCATCCAAGATCACTACCAAAGATCATCTCATGAAGAATGTGCTTGGAATCTTAAGAAAGGGGGTAAGCACTCGTAGACAATTAACAAACTATTGTGAACTTCACGCGTTTGTTTCTTGTGTTGAACCCCAAAAGGTCTATGAGGCGCTCAAGGATCCGGATTGGCATAATGCCATGCACGAAGAACTCAATAACTTCGAGCACAACAAGGTGTGGAGATTGGTGCCAAGGCCAACGGGGAACCATAATGTCATTGGAATCAAGTGGATATTCAAGAACAAGCAAGATACTCATGGAATTATCGTTCGCAACAAGGCTCGTTTGGTAGCACACGGCTACTCCCAAGTCAAGGGTATCGACTACGGTGAAACCTTTGCTCCCGTTGCTGGCCTTGAATCTATTTGTTTGTTGATTGCTTATGCTTCTCATCATAACTTCAAGTTGCAACAAATGGATGTGAAGAGTGCTTTTCTTAATGGTCCTATTAATGAGTTGGTATATGTCAAACAACCCCCGGTGTTCGAGGATCCCTATTTTCTCAATCATGTGTACCAACTCGATAAGGCGCTCTATGGCCTTAAACAGGCCCCACGTGCGTGGTATGAGCATGTCACCGAGTTGTTGCAAGATCGTTGGTTTGAAATTGGGAAAATCGACCCCACTCTTTTTACTAAGAAGGTCAAAGGGGAGTTGTTTGTATGCCAACTATATGTTGATGATATTATCTTTGGTTCCCCTAACAAAGCTTTCAGTGAGGAGTTTGCCGCTCTCATGACCTCGAAGTTCAATACGTCCATAATGGGAGAGTTGAAGTTCTTTCTCAGGTTCGAAATCAAGCAAAGAGGAGAAGGAACCTTCATCAACCAAGCCAAATATACTCAAGACATGCTCAAGAGATTCAAGCTAAGTGATGTCAAGCCGACTTCCACTCCAATGTCGTCAAATGCCAACATGACATAGATCCCAATGGTAAAGCGGTGGATCAAAAGGTATATCGCTCCATGATTGGATCCTTGCTTTACCTTTGTGCATCTAGATCAGATATCATGTTGAGTGTGGGAATTTGTGCACGGTTTCAAGCCGCACCTAAGGAAAGACACTATGTGGCGGTCAAGCGAATCTTTTGGTATTTGGCTCATACCCCAAACTTTGTCTTATGGTACCCAAGAGGAGCTAACATCAACCTTGTGGGCTTTTCGGACTCGGATTGGGCGGGAGACAAAGTGGATAGGAAGTCAACTTCCGGAGGGTGCCAATTTCTTGGTTGCTCTTTGGTGAGTTGGTGTTCTGAGAAGCAAAGTTGTGTGTCTCTCTCGTCCACCAAAGTGGAGTATGTGGCCGCCGGTAGTTGTTGTGCTCAACTCCTTTGGATGAGTAAAACTTTAAAGGATTGCGGTGTCATTTGTGACAAAGTGCCTCTTTGGTGTAACAATGAAAGTGCCATCAAGATCTCTCTCAACCTGGTGCAACACTTCAAGACGAAGCATATTGAGATTCGGTATCACTTTATCCGGGATCATATTAGGCGAGGGGAGATCGATCTCAACTATGTCAACACTCATGATAACCTTGCAGATATCTTCACGAAGCCCTTGGATGAAGCAAGATTTCATGAGTTAAGGCATGAGCTAAATATCATTGATTCGAGCAATGTGGCTTGAACCCTTGCACAGCCCACCATACTCATCTTGATATCTTGTTTAGGCGCAGGCATGGACATAGGGGGAGTGTTGTTCTCTCAATGAACTATCCCTCCCACCATTATGCTTAAATTGATCAACTCTTTCACATTAGCCATTTTTGATGGTACTTGTGCTTTAAAGACGAGTTTTGGTCATGGGCGCAAGGATAATTCTTCGCGGTGCTGTTGGGTAACGTAGTAATTTCAAAAAAAATCCTACGCACACGCAAGATCATGGTGATGCATAGCAACGAGAGGGGAGAGTGTTGTCTATGTACCCTCATAGACCGAAAGCGGAAGCGTTAGCACAACACGGTTGATGTAGTCGTACGTCTTCACGATCCGACCGATCCAAGTACCGAACGCACGGTACCTCCGAGTTCAGCACACGTTCAGCCCGATGACATCCCTCGAACTCCGATCCAGCCGAGTGTTGAGGGAGAGTTTCGTCAGCATGACAGCGTGGTGACAATGTTGATGTTCTACCAACGCAGGGCTTCGCCTAAGCACCACTACAGTATTATCGAGGTGGACTATGGTGGAGGGGGGCACCGCACACGACTAAGAGACGATCAACTTGATCAACGTGTGTCTAGAGGTGCCCCCCTGCCCCTGTATATAAAGAAGCAAGGGGGGATGCGGCCGGCCTAGGAGGAGGGCGCGCCAAGGGGGGAGTCCTACTCCCACCGGGAGTAGGACTCCTCCTTTCCTTGTTGGAGTAGAAGTGAAGGAAAGAGGAGGAGAGGGAGAAGGAAAAGGGGGGCTGCACCCCTTGTCCAATTCAGACCAAAGGGGGGGCGCAGGCCTCCTTCCTTTTGGCCTATCTCCTCTATTCCCGTATGGCCCAATAAGGCCCATATACTCCCCGGCGAATTCCCATAACTCTCCGGTACTCTGAAAAATACCTGAATCACTCGGAACCTTTCTGAAGTCCGAATATAGTCGTCCAATATATCTATCTTTACGTCTCGACCATTTCGAGACTCCTCGTCATGTCCTCGATCTCAACTGGGACTCCGAACTCCTTCGGTACATCGAAACATATAAACTCATAATATAGCTGTCATCGTAGCGTTAAGTGTGCGGACCCTACGGGTTCGAGAACTATGTAGACATGACCGAGACACATCTCCGGTCAATAACCAATAGCGGAACCTGGATGCTCATATTGGCTCCTACATATTCTACGAAGATCTTTATCGGTCAGACCGCATAACAACATACGTTGTTCCCTTTGTTATCGGTATGTTACTTGCCCGAGATTCGATCATCGGCATCTCAATACTTAGTTCAATCTCGTTGCCGACAAGTCTCTTTACTCGTTCCGTAATACATCATCTCACAACTAACTCATTAGTTGCAATGCTTGCAAGGCTTAGGTGATGTGCATTACCGAGAGGGCCCAGAGATACCTCTCCGACAATCGGAGTGACAAATCCTAATCTCGAAATATGCCAACCCAACAAGTACCTTCGCAGACACCTGTAGAGCACCTTTATAATCACCCAGTTACGTTGTGATGTTTGGTAGCACACAAAGTGTTCCTCCGGTAAACGGGAGTTGTATAATCTCATAGTCATAGGAACATGTATAAGTCATGAAGAAAGCAATAGCAACAAACTAAACGATCAAGTGCTAAGCTAACAGAATGGGTCAAGTCAATCACATCATTCTCCTAATGATGTGATCCCATTAATCAAATGACAACTCATGTCTATGGTTAGGAAACATAACCATCTTTGATCAACGAGCTAGTCAAGTAGAGGCATACTAGTGACACTCTGTTTGTCTATGTATTCACACATGTATTATGTTTCTGGTTAATACAATTCTAGCATGAATAATAAACAATTATCATGATATAAGGAAATAAATAATAACTTTATTATTGCCTCTAGGGCATATTTCCTTCAGTCTCCCACTTGCACTAGAGTCAATAATCTAGTTCACATCGCCATGTGATTTAATACCAATAGTTCACATCACCATGTGATTAACACCCATAGTTCACATCGACATGTGACCAACACCCAAAGGGTTTACTAGAGTCAATAATCTAGTTCACATCACTATGTGATTAACACCCAAAGAGTACTAAGGTGTGATCATGTTTTGCTTGTGAGAGAAGTTTAGTCAACGGGTCTGCCACATTCAGATCCGTACGTATTTTGCAAATTTCTATGTCAACAATGCTCTGCACGGAGCTTCTCTAGCTAATTGCTCCCACTTTCAATATGTATCCAGATTGAGACTTAGAGTCATCTGGATCAGTGTCAAAACTTGCATCGACGTAACCCTTTACGACGAACCTTTTGTCACCTCCATAATCGAGAAACATATCCTTATTCCACTAAGGATAATTTTGACCAATGTCCAGTGATCTACTCCTAGATCACTATTGTACTCCCTTGCCAAACTCAAGGAAGGGTATACAATAGGTCTGGTACACAGCATGGCATACATTATAGAACCTATGGCTGAGGCATAGGGAATGACTTTCATTCTCTCTCTATCTTCTGCCGTGGTCGGGTTTTGAGTCTTACTCAACTTCACACCTTGTAACACAGGCAAGAACTCCTTTTTGACTGCTCCATTTTGAACTACTTCAAAATCTTGTCAAGGTATGTACTCATTGAAAAACTTTATCAAGCGTCTTGATCTATCTCTATAGATCTTGATGCTCAATATGTAAGCAGCTTCACCGAGGTCTTTCTTTGAAAAACTCCTTTCAAACATTCCTTTATGCTTTGCAGAATAATTCTACATTATCTTCGATCAACAATATGTCATTCACATATACTTATCAGAAATGATGTAATGCTCCTACTCACTTTCTTGTAAATACAGGCTTCACGCAAGTCTGTATAAAACTATATGCTTTGATCAACTTATCAAAGCGTATATTCCAACTCCGAGATGCTTGCACCAGTCCAAAGATGGATCACTGGAGCTTGCATATTTTGTTAGTACCTTTAGGATTGACAAAACCTTCTGGTTGCATCATATACAACTCGTCTTTAATAAATCCATTAAGGAATGCAGTTTTGTTTATCCACTTGCCAGATTTCATAAAATGCGGCAATTGCTAACATGATTCGGACAGACTTAAGCATAGATACGAGTGAGAAACTCTCATCGTAGTCAACACCTTGAACTTGTCGAGAACCTTTTGCGACAATTCTAGCTTTGTAGATAGTGACACTACTATCAGCGTCCGTCTTCCTCTTAAAGATCCATTTAATATTAATGGCTCTCCGATCATTGGGCAAGTCAATCAAAGTCCATACTTTGTTCTCATACATGGATCTCATCTCAGATTTCATGGCCTCAAGCCATTTCGCAGAATCTGGGCTCATCATCGCTTCCTCATAGTTCGTAGGATCGTCATGGTCAAGTAACATACCTCTAGAACAGGATTACCGTACCACTCTTGTTGAGGATATCACTACTGGGCGTAAACCGGCCTATCTGGGCCGGGTTAACTTCATCAGTAGTTAATTATGTTAAAGCCCAAGAAGGCAGATGAGAGCTCAAGGCCCATAGTCGGTTCAAGGCCTGTAGCTGTAAACCGGCGTTGGTATTTAACTTGTATTATAAGTTAGGAATAAATAGAGACCAAACCGGACACATCTATGAGCCGGTATTGGGACTCTGTGAACCGATGGGCGTCACCCGTGTATATAAGGGGACGACCCGGCGGCGGTTCAAGGACAACAGACAACAACTCGAGACATAGGCGAAGCTTGTTTGCTCCCTAGTCATCGAAACCCCATCAATCCCATCACAACTAGACGTAGGCTTTTACCTTCATCGAAGGGGCTGAACTAGTATAAACTCTCTTGCGTCCCTGTGTCCGCTTTAACCCCTTCAAGCTAACCCGTCGCGATGGCTCCACGACTAAGTCCTTTCTCTAGGACATCTGCCATGACAAAACCACGATAGTCGGCGCCCACCGTGGGGCTATCGCACGATGGTTTCAAGTTCTTGGAGGGCCGCTTTGAAGGACTCGAGGGCTACGCTATGGGCCGGATGACTAAGAGTCATTGCGGCAAGCTCTACATCGATGATGCAGGCTGGGGCCCCGAGGCCGGCTCAGTTGAGTACGGGTACCGGGTCCCCTTTGGTGGCATACACGTTTTCATCGGCAAGATCGGTGAACCGGGCCCTGAGCCAGACATCTGCACCGACCTCGTCGAAACGGCTCAGCGTGCGCGGTCCGCCCGGGTTAAACCGGCCGTGAAGCGTGCCTTCATGGGAGTCATCCATGGAGGAAGTTACGAGGATGGATCGGAATCTCGTGGCGAGACTGTCGTTTATTCTGGCGACGAGTCATCAACCGGAGAAACCGAATCTCTATATCAGCTACAAGATGGCCGGATTGGGGGCTGTTCCGATGGCGACAGTATTCCGGACCCCTTTGATCTACCCAACCGAGTTAGAATATTCATGGCCGGCACACAAGCAGCGCTTCATTCTTCGACCGCTGCGCCAATAACCTCCAGTTCAGCAGCGGCGACAGCTGTCGGGGCAGGAAGCTCTGCACGCCCGCCGGCTCAAGTTCTATCAGGTCTATTTGATGCATTGGCTGCGCTTATGGCAGAAGCTAATCCGGTGGATCAGGAAGTCCACAACGGGAGATTGCGAAGGTGAAGGAATAGATCACCCAGACCAAGGCGGACCTGGCAGCTGAGAGTGCCAGGATGACCACGGAGCGGGCCGCTTTAGACGCACAAGCCTAAAGGCTCATGTTGGACCAGAACGCGTCGCATGAAGTCATGAAGAGGAAGTACCGATCCCGTTTGCCTTCGGTTTTCGAGGCCAGAGACCTTTTCAACACCCCAGGAGCAGGAACCAGTAACCCGCTGGAGGAAAACCGGCCGGAAGCTCCGGGGACTGGTGCACCGGTTCAGCCCCGTCTGATGAACCCGCCTCGTCAAAACACTGTTATACCTTAGGCTGTTTCAACACCTCCGGGTCACTACTCCAACCCAATGGACAATCTCGTTGCCGCTGCTCCAGGGCTGGAGGCCATTCCAATTGAAGGTGACTCGCCGCAGGCGGTAGAGACACGACGGGTCAAAGAGCTTCTTAGGACAGCTTTGGACCAACAGGAAGCATACTCATACAGCCGCGACCGGATCCACTCGACCCCTCGTCCAAGCCGGAGCTATAGAAGGCGTATGGATGAACCAGCAGTATCAAGTAATGAACAACGTGGAGCACCCCGCAGCAACAATCCGACGGGTGGTGCTGATAACGCTCAGGAAGTGGTGGACGGGGCCCAAGTGCGCAGGGAGGCCGAGCTAGCCGCACAATATCAGGCTCGGCATCTTACACCGGTTCGTCCAACTATTTCGATTGAACCCGGTGTTACTTCTAGCTCTTTGGGGGTGCCTTGCCTTGTCCCCGCTTTACGCAATGTGCGCCTGCCCAAGCATTTCAAGGGCCCGCGCAAGGTACCAAATTACACGACGGATCAACTCCCAGAGACATGGGTGGAGAGCTATGAGATGGCCATGGAGATGCTTGATGTGGATGATGCGGCATGTGCGAAGTACTTCACCATGATGCTTGAAGGAACGGCCCGTACTTGGTTAAAAAGCTTACCGGCCAACTCTATCAGTTCATGGGCCCAATTACGAGCCCGGTTTATCAGTAATTTCAAGGATACATGTAAGCAGCCTATGTCGATAGTGGACTTAGTTGCCTGTGTCCAGGAGGAAGGAGAATCGACGACTCATTGGGTGTGCCGGGTCTCACAAGTGTTGCATTCATCAGACCGCATCAACGCTGACACCGTAGTCTTAACCCTAGAAGGCAACTGCCGGTTTGGGCCCCTAAAGCTGAAGTTGGGATGGATGAAGCGCCATTGCACTGACATGGGGACCCTCATGGTTGCTTTGGTAAAGTATGCTGATTCTGATAGTACCAAGGATCCCGAATCTGATGATGACAAGGCAGGGAAGGGAAGAGGAACAGTAACTCCAAAGGTCAGCAGCATCACTTGGCAGGCAATGGTGGCGGAGGCAAGCGTAAAGCGGATGGTAACATGGCCTTTGTGGCTAATACCAACGCGCAGGACAAGGGCGAGCGACGTAAGGGTAAACCGCCAAATCGCAGTGGGGTACCCAACCCTAACCCGGACCGCCTAAATTATCTACTGAGCCAGGCCTGTCCAAGACATGGGACGAAGGAGGTGCCAGCAAACCACCTTTGGAAGGATTGCTTTATTACGCAGGAGCTCAAGAATTCTAATGCTTTCCGGTATGATCACGGCTCCGGCGGTGGCTCAGGATCCGGGCCGGGTTACCGTGGAGGAAATTCCGGTTCAGGATTTAATGGTAATCCGGGCGGACATAATAATCAAAATAATCAGAACAACCAGGGTGGTTATAACCAGCAGCAGCAACAGTCAGGTTACCAGATCAACCCAAAGCAGTTGAATAGTGGGCAGTACCATGTCTTCACCACTAGCTTAGACAAGCGAGACCGGAAGGTTCAGAGGCGGGCAGTCAACTCTGTTGAACCGGCCGTGCCCCGTTATCTACGCTGGTCTGAATAGCCAATCATATGGAGCAGAGAGGATCACCCTCCCCAGGTTGATAATCCGGGTCAGTTGGCTCTGGTGGTGGGGCCTTGGGTGGGAGGTTACAAGTTCACCAAAGTGCTCATGGATGGAGGGAGCAGCATTAATATCTTGTACTATGAGACCTTTCGTCGTATGGGACTAACAGATAAAAATCTCAAACTGTCTAATACGGTGTTCCACGGTGTGGTACCTGGCAAGTCAGCATATCCTGTTGGTAAGATAGCTCTGGAAGTGGCCTTTGGAGATGATCATGATTCCAGGTCGGAAACATTGACGTTTGAAGTGGTGAAAATCCAAAGTCCATATCACGCCCTGTTTGGGCGACCGGCCTACGCCAAGTTTATGGCACGACCCTGTTATGTGTATTTGCAGCTCAAGATGCTGGGTCACAAGGGGACAATAACGGTTCACGGAAGCTGTAAAATCGCTTTGGAGTACGAGGAAGGAGATGCGTCCTACGCAGAGTCGGTTTGTGCCACCGAGGAGCTGAAGTATTATAAGGACAATGTTGATCCGGCGGACATGACTCCATTAAATAAGCCAACTACGGAGCATGATCTGGCCCTGAAGTTTAAATCGGCAGCAGAAACTAAGCTTGTTGACTTCGTGCCTGGCGATTCGTCCAAGCAGTTCAGCATCAGTGCCAACTTGGATCCGAAATAGGAAAGCACGCTCATCGAGTTCATCCGTGAGAATCGGGACATTTTTGCATGGAAGCCCTCTGACATGCCAGGTGTACCGAGGCAACTCGCTGAGCACACCCTTAATGTGTATCCTAAAATACAAACCGGTGAAACAGTTCCTCCGCTGGTTTAACGAAGAAAGACGCAAGGCGATTGGAGAAGAGGTAGCCAGGCTCTTAGCAGCTGGTTTTATTGTTGAGGTTTTTCACCCTGAGTGGCTTGCCAATCCGGTGCTAGTCCTTAAGAAAAACGGCACCTGGCGCATGTGTGTGGATTACACAGATCTTAATAAGGCTTGTCCAGCAGATCCTTTTGCCCTCCCCCGTATTGATCAAATTATTGATGCTACGACGGGTTGTGAGTGTTTAAGTTTTTTGGATGCATATTCTGGCTATCATCAGATCAAAATGGTAGTTAAGGACCAGGAGAAGACGGCATTCATAACTCCCTTTGGAGCCTTCTGCTATGTGTCTATGCCCTTTGGGCTCAAGAGTGCCCAGGCAACTTATCAACGATGTGTACAAAATTGTCTTCACAAGCAGATTGGTCGTAATGTACATGCTTACATGGATGATATCGTGGTTAAGTCTAGGGAGAAGGAGACTCTGGTTGACGATTTGAAGGAAACCTTTGATAACCTAAGGACGTACAAAATGATTCTTAATCCGGACAAGTGTGTCTTTGGTGTACCGGCGGGCAAGTTATTGGGTTTTCTGGTGTCCAACAGGGGAATTGAGGCTAATCCGGAGAAGATCACAGCCATCACCTCCCTGGCTAAACCGAAGTGTATCAATGATGTTCAACGCCTGGCAGGCCGATTGCCGCGTTAAGCCGGTTTATCAGCCGCCTTGGTGAGAAGGCAATCCCTTTGTATCAGATGTTGAAGAAGACGGATCAGTTCGTCTGGAGTTCCGCTGCTGATGAAGCATTTGAGGACTTAAAGCGGCAATTGGCCAATCCGCCTGTGCTCGCCGCTCCCATTGACAAGGAGCCGTTACTGCTATATGTTGCTGCTAATGCTCGTGCGGTCAGCGTGGCTATTGTGGTGGAGCGAAAGGAGGCAGGTAAGGAGCATCCGGTTCAACGTCCAATCTATTATATCAGCGAGGTACTCATTGAGTCCAAGCAAAGGTATCCGCATTGGCAGAAGCTGGTGTACGGAGTTTTTATGGAAAGCCGGAAGCTTAAGCAATACTTCGAAGGGCACCCAATTACGGTGGTCAGTTCTGCTCCTTTGGGGGATATCATCCAGAACCGGGAAGCGACTGGCCGGATTGCCAAGTGGGCTATAGAGCTTGGGCCGCACGGGTTGAAGTATGTGCCTCGGACGGCGGTTAAGTCTCAAGCACTTGTTGATTTCATCAATGATTAGACGGAAATGCAAGCACCTGAAGAAAAGCCAGATCACACATATTGGACCATCCATTTTGACGGATCCAGGCAATTGGAAGGCTCGGGGGCTGGAGTCGTATTAACTTCCCCACGAGGTGATAAGTTTTGTTACGTTCTCCGCTTAATGTTCCCTTGTACTAACAATGCAGCTGAGTATGAAGCCTTGCTCCATGGTCTCCGGATGGCTAAGGAGATGAACCTAAGTCGAGTTAAGTGCTTCGGTGACTTGGACCTTGTGGCTCAACAAGTATCTGGCACTTGGGACTCCAAGGACCCACTCATGCCAGCATATCGTCGTGAGGTGGATATTGTTGCAGGTCATTTTAAAGGCTATCAGGTGGACCACGTGGACCGACGGAAGAATGAAGCGGCAGACGCTTTAAGCTGGCTGGGCTCTCAGCGCAAACCGGTCCCGCCCAATGTTTTTCTGGATGTGCTGCACAACCCGTCGGTTAAGCTCCCTGGTGAAGCAGATTTGGCTATTCCTGATCCGGAGGCTCAATTGGTGGCAGCTCTTCATGTCATTCCGGATTGGACGCTTACTTACCTGGCGTACATGAACCGGGGCGAGTTACCAGAGGATGAGACTCTGGCCCGACAGATAATCCGGCGGTCCAAGTCCATGACTATTGTCAATGGCGAGTTGCATCATTGCAGTGTATCAGGGGCGTTTCAACGCTGTGTGTCTCCTGAAGAAGGCTGTGAAATTTTGCGTGAGATCCACGAAGGAGATTGTGGTCACCATGCCGGTTCAAAATCTTTGGTAGCTAAAGCGTTTCATCATGGCTTCTATTGGTTAACTGCTCATGCTGATGCGGAGGATCTGGTCAGACGATGTGATGGTTGCCAAAAGTTTTCAAGACGTGTTCATGTGCCGGCTCAAGAATTGAGAATGATTCCAATTACTTGGTCGTTTGCGACTTGGGGGCTAGATATGGTTGGGCCTTTCAAAAGGTCCAAAGATAAGAAGACCCACCTCCTGGTGGCGGTTGACAAGTTTACAAAGTGGGTGGAGGCAGAACCTGTTAGCAAGTGTGGTGCGGCCACGGCGGTTCAGTTCATCAAAAAAGTGATTTTCCGGTTTGGCTTTCCACACAATGTCATCACAGATAATGGTACCAATTTGTCCAAGGGAGCCATGAAGGAGTTCTGCGAACGGGAGCACATCCGGCTTGATGTTTCAGCAATGGCACACCCACAGTCCAATGGTCAAGCAGAAAGGGCTAATCAAGAGATCTTGAAAGGCATCAAGCCCCGGCTTATGGTTCCTTTGCAGAGAACACCGGGTTGTTGGGTAGAAGAGTTACCATCTGTGTTATGGAGCATCAATACTACACCCAACAGATCAATAGGATAAACACCGTTCATCATGGTTTATGGAGAGGAGGCGGTTCTCCCCTGTGATATCCGTCATGATTCACCTCGTGTGGCGGCTTATGTTGAAGCGGACAATGAGACAACACGGCAAGACGCTTTGGATCTGTTGGATGAAGAACGTGACATAGCAGCCGCCCGCTCGGAGATTTACCAACAGGATCTTCGTCGTTATCACAGTCGCCAAGTCAGAACCAATACCTTTCAGGAAGGAGATTCGGTGCTTCGGCTCATCCAAGATCACACTGATATGCATAAGCTATCCCCACCTTGGGAGGGACCTTTCGTGGTCAGCAAGAATCTGCACAACGGGTCATACTATCTGATCGATATTCAAGAGCATAAAGACTCACGTACATCAGAGGAGGAGACCAACAGGCCGTGGAACATAGCTCATCTTCGGCCTTACTATACCTGAGCCATTGGCTCTACTTATGTACATATTACGACAATGTATATATTATGATTAAATATAATAAACCGGAACCTCAGCTAAAGCGGAGTATCTGTTCTTTTACACCGTGTGTGGTTACACAGAGTTGTTCTAAAGTGGCCTCCGGTTTACCCTTTGAGTTAGCTTTTCAAAGCATCATGTTATATCACTTGGGGGCTTGGTCGTGTCCAAACCAATGCAACACCTCTTGATAGGCGAAAGCCACCAGATCACTTGGGGACTTGGTCACGTCTGAACCAGTCACGCCTCTTGATCGGCCTAAGGCCACAGAATCACTTGCGGGCTTGGTTGAATCCGAACCATTGCCACGCCTTTTGATCGGCATAAATGCCACGATTTCATTTGGGGACCTGGCTGACTTGAACCATAGCTACACCTATCGGGAGCTTGGTCGTGTCCGACCATGGTAATGCCATCTGATCAGCTCAAATGAGCCTCTTTTTGCAAACGGTTTTATCATTGCCTTTGCTTCACAATTTTCTTTGATAGATATTTCTTTCTTTTTGTTGCGTTTTTTAAACCGATAAAATTTTAAACCGGTTCACACTGTCAATTGACGGAACACGGTCCATTTTTAATCCGGAGACTATTTGCCCGGTTCGATTTTTTATTAACATCCTATTATGGAGTAACACGGTGTTTTCTTATAACCCGGCACGGTTTACATGGTAAACCGACATTATATATATATACAGGAGCTGCTATCTCCTCCAACAGTGTGGGTTTATAAACCTCCGCTTCAAGATTGGCTAAGC
Source organism: Triticum aestivum (assembly GCF_018294505.1). NCBI lineage: Eukaryota > Viridiplantae > Streptophyta > Magnoliopsida > Poales > Poaceae > Triticum > Triticum aestivum. The sequence goes on from NC_057803.1 coordinate 482,924,680, forward strand.
CAACTTCATGCCCAATGATGGCAGGTATTATGTATCTCAAAGATTTGATCATATGCTTAAATTTCAGATATTTTGATTTTACATATGCAGACATCATACTCCGCCTGACGGTACAACCGCGGTGGCACTTTAAGATTTTTTATGTTGCAGAAAATACTTTGGAAAGTTCATCACCCAAAGGAAGCACAAGTTGCAGTGGTTATGCACGAAGGCATATTAAGATCAAGAGTATCAGCTAGCCTATTACAAGGTAACACGGTGCCCAAAACAAGATCATTGTTTTTCAAAGGAGAAGCAGTTTAAACCGGCTTCCGGTTCAAGCTTGGTCACCAGCCTAGCCTGATGGTTGTGGGTCATCCCGCGCCGCTTCAACTTCAGTTTCGCTACCCAGCGGCTGGAAATCAACAGTTGTCCAGTCGATTCCCATTAATGCTCGAAAGACAGCTTCATCATGGATCAGCAACGACGGTTCAATATCGGAGCGTAAGTATGCTTATGGATTGGAGGGATAAGATTTTCCGCTTCATGAATTGGTGCAGCTACTCGCTTGTTTTGATTGTCACATTGGGCTTGATAATGAGACAAGTCTGCTTCTTCAGCCAATTGACAAGCTAGCGGACGCACCTCCCGGTTTATTGCTCGCAGATCCGCTTCACTAAACTCTGACCCGTCTTCCTTTAAGCTGGGATAGCCCTAAGCCGCTTCAATAGGATCAAAATCCGTCACCCAAGCTTTTGCCCGGATTAAGGCATTGATCGCACCGGTTCGAGCAGCAGATTTCTTCAGCTCTTCAACCCGGGCAGGAAGCACTGACAGTTTCTGCAGAGTGAACTGAATCAAAGTGGGCGCCGGCTTGTTGTGGGATGCAGTACAGATGATCCGCTGTGCACCAGTGTACAGTTGTTCGATCAACGTATAGGCGGCTTTCAATTTCTTCCGCACATCTAACCCCAAATGACCAATGCGTGTCCCTGAAATATCACAAAGGGTTAACAAACCGGCAGCTCGGTAAGACGGCAGAATCAATTCAGAAATCAAACCGGCTTACCAAAGATAGCAGCGGTCATGGCATGCACGTGCCGCTTTATGCTGGTCAGTTCATCCACCACCGGTTTTAGTGCAGCCTCGGCGTCTTCTGCTCATTTGGTTAAAGCGGATTTTTCAGTAGCCCAATCCGCCCGCTCCTTCTTGAAATCCTTCTTAAGTTGTTCCATGACGCTTAAGGCGCTGGTCAACTCCTCTTTTGCTTTTGAGGTTTCAGTCTGTTGGGACTTCAGATTTTCTTGGAGATCGGCGATTTGGATCTCTTTTGTCTTCAGCTTAGCCTGCATACAGACAGTTATATGATTCAGCAAGCAGTGCAAGAATTGAAGCACCAACCACATAACAAGTTATGCACTTGGCGGTTGGGGGCTAATGCCTATTTGATCTTCATATTTCACTTGATTATAAAGTCCCAAGCTCAATACAAGTATTCAACTTGGCACTTGGGGGCTAATGGCTATTTGTTCAAATAAGTTCTGATGCGGCGATATTAATTACTTAAGTCCCGTTTTAACTACACTAAGTTGAACCGGCCCTTGGGGGCTACATCAGCAAATTTCGAGGCATTAAGATTTATATTAGTATGTCCCGGTTTGAAAGAAGATTACAAACCGGTCCTTGGGGGCTAGGCGAGTCAGCAAGAATTGAAGCATACAAGCAGGAAAGAGCATATGGAAGTTACCTCATATTTATCTTTCATCATGTTAACCAGACCGGCTTCATAGTCACGACTGGTATACAGCCAGTTCAGATAGCCGGAATGGATGTCTTGGGTGTTCAGAGCAGCGTAAGTCGCCAGATCAACATTAAACTTGCCCTTGCCAAAGGCAGCAAATTCTTCCTTGGCAGTATGTTTAGACAAAGCGACAGGATTGCTTGGCTCTGTATGGCCAATGCCAGTAATAACAACTTCATCATCCTTGGCGTCGCCGGTTTGCATTGGGGCCGTCAGTTTATTAGTAGACTTGGATGGACTGGTGGATTTCTCAATCCGGATGGGGCTTCTGGGCTGGTCAACAGGACCGGAGGTATCAACATGTCTCTCTTCAGTAATAAAATCATCATCTTGTGGTGGTGGGTCGTTTGGCACATCCTCACGGATGGCCGCTTCAGGGTTGAGTACTCTGTCCGGTTCAGGAATAGCATCTTCTTCAGCCGCTTTATCTAGGCGAGCCTTCTTGCTTGGCTTAGGCTTGGCCCTGAAAGGAGTAACAAAGGTCAGTATAGTATATGCTACAAAGTAATACACCAGAAGCATTATGATAAGTATGGCTTACCCAAGCACCGTTTTGAGCGGCGGCAGCTGGGTAGCTGATGACTCGCCAGATGATGAATGGGAAGTGACCTGATAATCGGAGTCAGACGGATTAAGAGGTTGACGAAAACAGCCCATTTTAGGACAAGTACTGACAGGCAAATTAGAGACCTCTGAATGGCGTTTCCGAACCGGACTATTCGGTAAACCGACGGAGGTAACTACCTGGCCACTATGCTGGGTCATGCGGCGAGCTTTGTGCTGTTGGGTCTTCATAAGAAATTTGGGATCCGAGTAAGCAAGAGGATGAGAAAATTTAACCTTCCGGTTTGCCTGGTGGATTTTTAGTGAAGGCAAAGGATCTGAATCGGAGGAAAGAATAATTACCTCTGCAACATCAGCATGACTGGCTTCGGCATCATCCTGACAAATATCATCATCAATAAGGCGCATGAAAATAAGCCAAGTGAATCAAGTTCTACCTCAAGGTCCGGGTTACCCACATCATCATCAGCGGCCGGATCAGAGGATGCAGTGGTTCTTTTCCTGTGGGTAGCATCTTCACAACTTTAGTCTTTTGCCGGATTGATCTTTTCGGTTTGTCTGGTTTTTCTGGTTTCTCTTGCGGCAGTTTCTTGCTCCAAAACGGATCATTGCCCTGTTTAAACAGGCATTGATATTAAACAATGACCAGATATATCAATAACAGGTTCAGAAAAAAGAACAATCAAACTCTTACAGCTGGCGGTTTGTTGGTGGCACAGAAGGGAAGCAGGCCGGTTCGAGCACAAACGTGTTCCGGTTCATTCAGCATTTTATTCACAGCCTCTGTGATTTCTTCATCGGTAAGCTGGATGTTAGCATGTCGCAATGGATCATCAACACTGCCAGTATACTCGCACATCAAACCGGAGCGCTGACTAAGGGGCAGTATGCTCCACGATATCCAACAGCGAGCGAGATCAACTCCTGTTAAACCATTGTCCATGAAGGCTCTGAGCTTGGACAGTTGAGGAGCGTATTTGCTTCTCTCCTTGGCAGTCAACCTTTGCGGAAAGGGGTGTGTACTGCTAAGCCACTCCGGACGAAAGCCAGACAAAGGATTTTCACCAGCAGGGGAGGTGTCTCTGCAATAGAACCATGTTTGATTCCATTCTTTGGGGTGGCTGTGCAGCTTGGCGTGAGGGTATGTGACCTCTTTCCTTTTATGAATCGCCACACCGCCCAATTCCGTATTGGAACCATCAGAAAACTCAGTACGGCAGTTTAGATGGAAACAGTCTCTGAACAACTCCACTGTGGGCTCCTCTTGAAAAAACACCTCACAGAGCACTTGGAAGTGACACATGTTTGTAACAGAGTTGGGATCAGTGTCTTGTGGGTGGAGTTGAAAATCGGCTAAAACATCCGGGTAAAATTTAGAACCGGGCGGCTTAAAGCCCCGGGCTAAGTGATCTACGAAAACGACGACCTCTCCTTATTGAGGTGTGGGAGGGCATTCTTTGCCAGGAGCTCTCCAATGGATGGTCTTTTTGCTGCCTAAAGCGCCGATCAGGACTAAATTATTCAGTTGAGTCTCTGTGACGCGAGAAGGAACCTAGTTGCACTCATATACTTGCTTGGCCATGATGAAATCTACAAGATAGGTAATTCCGGTTCAAGAATGCATTTATTAAAGTGCACTGGTATGTACAATGTTAAACCGGAGATAGCTCTATCTAAACCGGAGTTTTATGAAGCAACAGCATCTGGCGGTTCAACAAGGGGACTAATGGTATATACCGGTTTGGCAATTTTTCTACAAAGTTAAACCGCCGGATTTAAGCATTGAAACAATTGAGATTGCGGATAGATAAGTGTACAGAAACAGATTTCACAAGATTTCTCTACAGCGACGGATCTGAATTAAGTTCAGAAAAGAAGGAAAATATTCAAGGGTCAAAAAAGAACAGTACCGAATCAATGGGCAGAGATACAGGTAGATCTATGGTCTTGAGGCATATAAGTAAAGGCGGATGCTAAGAACTACCGCTATACAGAGCAAAGGTTCATAGGTTCATTAGGATCTATCATATGAGTACGAAGCAGACGATGAACACTGAAGAACTTGGAAACCCTAGATGTCGGAGTAAGTGACCACGGGTAGCCTAGCCGGCTCCCCCTGGCCTTTCTGAAAAAATTACGAGCCGATCCGGCTCTTGAGAATCCAAGACATGGGGCCGCTTTCCCCTGGCCGGCTGTCTCCCATGCCGGCTATTGGAAGGCGGCCCGACTTCAGCCCTCATGAAGAAAGCCGCGGGAGGGCCGGCTCCGAGGAGCCGGCTGCGCGAAGGCCGACCCCAAGGAGCCGGCTCCCATAAATCGGTCAAGACCGTACCCCCGAAGTCTACATCCACATAACGGCGATGTGACGGGGCGTGGCTACAGTGAATCCTGCCACCCCCGAATCCCGGAGCGCGCCTGGCACAGTGCGCCGTAAGGGTGGCCATGACCCGTCCGGCGCGGCACTGTTGCCACACTGACCCTGATGTCATCCACGACGGGCTACTAGTACGGCCCACGGGCGGTGGGCCCCTTCAGGCAGAGAGACACCTGAAGGCGGCCTGGCCTCCCCCAGTCGGCCCGAGACGGAGTCGGCTCTCTCCAGCCGGCTTGCCACCCCCTCGAAGGAGACGCCCCATTAAGGAGACAAGACGCGGTGAGGCTACAGTGGTCACCCGTCGGACGGCAGCACTGTAGCCATGCTTACCTTGGCGAAGCCCTCGTCACCAAGATTGAGCAACAGTCACCAGCCACCGACAAGGCCCTGGATAGTGGGGCCCGCCTGTCGACCAGGGAGCCGGCAGCCGGTGGGCCCCACCAGCCGGCGGGCCCCGGCAGCCGGCGCAGAAGCCGGAGAGCGAAGACACGGACGGCTGGGCCCCACGCCCAGCCGGATTACCATTGTACCCCCGGGGGGTAGGCCTATATAAACCCCCCGGGACACCCATGCAAAGGGTTGATCCCTGCTAGTTTTAGACACCACGTAGGGAGGAGAAGAGAGCAAGCAGAGCCCTTCTTCATCCTCTCGCCAAACAGCTCAAGGAGCTTCGTGTAGCTACTTGTTCATCTACTGATCATGTGGAGACCCCGCAGAGCAGCAGTAGGGGTGTTATCTCCACGGAGAGCGCCGAAGCTGGGTAAGATTCGCCGGCGTGCATGTCTTTGCCTCATCCCGTTTCCAGGCACCGGCGATGTTTTACTGGCTCCCACAATGATAAGCCACCCGCTGGCATATGTCGCACCTACCACCCGACATTTGGCGCCCACCGTGGGGCCAGGTGCACCGTCGTCCGGAAACCTGTTCTGGACGGGAACCCTCTTCCTCCCCCGCGAGCGTAGCCAGCCCGTAATGCCCGATGGCGCTTGCCACGACGCGCTGCAAGGCGTCACCAACGCCTGCGCAGCGAGCAGCCTGGCTGATCTCCTCGACAAGACCCTCATCTCCGACGAGCTCGCCTCCGACGCGGGCACCGACCACCTCGTCAACCTCCTCGGCCGGCTCCATGTCTCCGGTGAGCCTGCTGTGGACTTGGAGTCGGTTGGCTCCACCGATCCGATGCCTGTCGACTCCGACACGGCCTCGTTCGACACCTTCCCCACCAACGTCACGATCTACAACGACCCGCTTCCCCGAGCCGATGGCTGCGACGCTGTCACCACTGAGGTGATGGTCATCGGCCACGACGGCGCTGCTGACGAGAGCGCCCACGACGCCCCGCACATGGCGGTCCACGACTTGTCCATCCCCCTCCCGGCCGACGCCGACGCTGAAGCACTGGAGGCTCGCCGCCTCGCCCTCCTCATGGAAGGCCGGAAATTGGTTTCCATGAGACGCCTCGCTAAGGCCCACCGACGCGAGGCCGACTGCGCCGCCTTTGGCACGCCGCCCCCAGGCGGGCCCAGCCGGGTCGGCATTGTCAGATAGCGCGGCGCTGTCATTGCCGACACGTTAGGAGTCGACCGCCTAGTCTACGCCACTCCGCTCGAGAACCTGCGCGCCGCCCAGGCGGCCGTAGACGAGCTAGACGGACTGGGGGCCGAAGAACTCCCCCACATGACCCGACGCATCCAGCAGCTGATCGATGCAGCCGCGCAGCGGCACGAAGCTGACGCCCGCGCGGAAAGCCCTCCCCCGCGCCGAGATCACGGCGCGACATCCCGGACGCCGACTGCGGGTAGAGACCGTGCGCGGCGCGAGAAAGAGTCGGCTGCCAGCTGAAGCCAAACCCGGATCTCCATCGAGCGAAACGCAGAAGGCCACCCTCGGGCCGTGGAGTGGCAGGGTAACCCGCCTCCGCCTCGGCCCCGTGGAGAGAGATATCCCACCCCTCCGCCGGTGGCGCATCCGACTCTCAGCGGCCGACTAGGTCGCCGCGAAGGAGTCGGCAAAAACGACGCCTGCCATCGGATCGACCGCCTGGCGCGATCCCTGGCGCTGGAAGAAGAAGACGATGTCGGTCCGCCTTGCTTCGGCCCCCGCATCCGCGACGAGCCCTTCCCCAAAGGGTTCTCGCTCCCAAGAGACACGCCCAAGTACAACGGCTCCGTGAAGCCGGAAGATTGGCTGATCAACTACTCCACAGCGGTTAGCATAGCCAACGGCAACTGGCGCGTTGCCGTGAAGTACGTGCCCCTCATGCTGCAAGGCACGGCACGGACCTGGCTCAACAGCCTCAAACCACGCATCATCAACAGTTGGCTAGACTTCACCGAAGCCTTTGTCCGCAACTTCACCAGCACCTACAAGCAGGCTCCCAAGCCCAGACAGCTCTCCTTGTGCGTACAAGGCCCCGCCGAGTCAACTCGCGACTACCTCACGCGTTGGGCCGAGCTCCACAACTCTTGCGAAGGGGTGCATGAGGTGCAAGCCGTACAATACTTCACAGCCGGGTGCCGAGAAGGCACCCTCCTCAAGCACAAGCTTCTCTGCGACGAGCCGACTACCCTCGATGAGCTTCTGGACATAGCGGACAAGTACGCCACCGCCGACTCCTCAATGAAGACCGAGCTCCGGGTAGACACGTCCGGAAAAGTACTCAACCCGGCGCCCAAGACGCCGGCTGGGGATCCCGGCCGACGCCCACACTCGAACGACCACAAGCTCAAGGGCCCCGCGTAGCCTCCCGCTAGTTGGCAGGTGGACACAGTTGAAGACGTGCCGCCCGAAGGGCGGCCCGCGCCCAAGAAATCCAAGGGCGGCAGGCCGGCTTGGCAGTCGGCCTTCTCCTACGAGCAAACTCTCGATGCCCCGTGCAAGTTCCACAGCGGCGCGAAGCCGTCCAACCACACAACCCGGAAGTGCCATTGGCTCACCCGAATCTCCAAAGGCGAAGGGCTCGCGCCGCCTCCGCCTGTCGGTCTGCCGCCTCCGGTTCCGCCGGCGCCGGCCGCTCGGCCCGCAGTTGGAGCCGTGCATGATGAGTTCCCCGACGAGCATGCCGCCTATATCGTCTTTTACAAGCCAGCCCGAAGACCGGCGCAGCAAACGCCGAGAGAACCAGGAAGTCAGCATGGTTGCTGCCAACCCCGCCGAGCACATGCACTGGTCAGAAAAACCTATCAGCTGGAGCCGGGCCGATCACCCAAAGGTGATGCCGTCTCCCGGCTCTTATGCGTTGGTTCTGGATGCCACCCTTGCAAGGGACAGACGCGCCGCCCGCTTTTCCCATGTGTTGATAGACGGCGGGAGCAGCATCAACATCTTGTACCGCGACACCCTGGAGAAGCCGAACGTCAAGACAAAGCAACTCATGCCTACTCGAACAGTGTTCCATGGCATCATACCCGGCCTGTCCTGCGCCCCCATTGGCAAGATCAAGATTGATGTACTTTTTGGGGACAAGGAGCATTTCCGCCGGGAAGCGATCTGGTTTGAAGTGGTGGACCTGGAGAGCCCTTACCATGCCTTGCTTGGCCGACCTGCCTTGGCCAAATTCATGGCAGTTCCCCACTATGCATACCTCAAGATGAAGATACCAAGCACCAAAGGCGTCATCACCGTAGCCGGCGATTACAAGAAGTCCTCTGAGTGCGCAGCAGCCAGCAGCCGGCTGGCCGAGTCCCTTGTGATTGCCGAAGAAAAGAAGATGTTGGACCGAGTCGTGGCCATAGCCGGCAAGCAGTCGGCCTTCCCAAGGAGCATGATGCTCAAGGATCTTTCCAGCCGGCCAAGGAGACGAAGAAGATACCTCTTGACCCCGAGCACCCAGAGAGGTTTGCCGTCATCGGGGCAAACCTAAACAGCAAATAGGAAGGCGAGCTCGCCGATTTCCTCCGTGAGAATCGGGACATCTTTGCATGGTCCCCCAAGGACATGCTGGGCGTCCCGAAGGAATTCGCCGAGCACAAACTACACGTCTGAGAAGACGCAAAGCCAGTCAAACAACCCCTTCGCCGACTGTCGGAGGAGAAATGCAGGATTGTGGGAGAGGAGATAGCACGGCTTCTGGCAGCCAGCTTCATTATGGAAGTTTTCTTTCCAGAGTGGCTCGCCAACCCGGTCCTCGTGCTAAAGAAGAACAATAAGTGGCGCATGTGTATAGACTACACAAGCCTCAACAAGGCCTTCCCCAAAGATCCCTTTGCCCTGCCAAGGATTGACCAAGTGATAGACTCCACGGCCGGATGCGAGCTGTTGAGTTTCTTGGATGCTTACTCAGGGTATCACCAGATAAAGTTGGATCCGGCAGACCGCCTGAAGACCGCCTTCATCACGCCATTCGGAGCCTTCTGCTACCTGACTATGACATTCGGCTTGAGAAATGCCGGTGCCACTTTTCAACGTTGCATGCAGAAGTGCCTCCTCAAGCAACTCGGCAGGAATGCCCACGTCTACGTAGACGACATTGTGATGAAGACGGAGAAGCGCGGCACCTTGCTGGAAGACCTCAAGGAAACATTTGAGAACCTACGCCGGTTCCAAATCAAGCTTAACCCCGAGAAATGTGTGTTCGAAGTACCAGCCGGCCATCTCCTAGGCTTCCTGGTCTCCGAACGCGGCATCGAATGCAACCCAGTAAAGATCAAGGCCATTGAGAGAATGGCGATTCCCACCAAACTTCGAGACATCCAGAAGTTTACCGGATGCTTGGCCTCCCTAAACCGCTTCATCAGCCGGCTCGGAGAGAAAGCTCTCCCCCTCTACCGCCTCATGAAGAAGACCACTCACTTCGAGTGGAATGACCAAGCTGACCAAGGTTTCCACGAGCTTAAGAAGATGTTGGCCGCATCGCCAGTCCTAGCGGCGCCGACTGAGAAAGAGCCCATGCTCCTCTACATTGCCGCAACCAGCCGGGTGGTCAGCACCGTCATCATAGTCCAACGCCCAGAAGAAGGCTGAGCCCAGCCGGTCCAGAGGCCGGTGTATTATTTGAGCGAGGTGTTGTCTACCTCGAAGCAGAACTACCCGCACTACCAGAAGATGTGCTATGGCGTGTACTTCACCGCCAAGAAGTTGAAGCCCTACTTCCAAGAGCATCCCATCACGGTCGTATGCACTGCCCCGCTGGCCGAGATCATAGGCAGCCGGGATGCATCCGGCCGGGTGGCGAAATGGGCCATCGAGCTGGCCCCTTACACAATCTTCTACCAGCCTTGCACCGCCATCAAGTCCCAAGCATTGGCCGACTTCCTCGTCGACTGGGCCGAGACCCAGTACTTACCGCCGGCTCCCGACTCCACTCATTGGCGCATGCACTTCGATGGGTCCAAGATGCGCACCGGCTTGGGAGCCGGCATCATCCTCACCTCTCCCAAAGGCGACAAGCTAAGATACACGCTGCAAATTCACTTTGCCGCCTCCAACAACGTGGCCGAGTACGAGGCGCTCATACACGGGCTCCGGCTTGCCAAAGAACTCGGCATTTGCCGGATCCTATGTTATGGCGACTCGGACTTGGTGGTCCAGCAATCATCCGGCGACTGGGATGCCAAGGACGCAAATATGGCCAGCTACCGCTTCCTCGTTCAGCAGATCAGTGGGTATTTTGAAGGATGCAAATTCCTCCATGTACCGCGAGCCGACAACGAGCCAGCTAATGCTCTGGCTCGAATAGGCTCCACCCGGCAAGCAATACCAACCGGCGTCTCTCTACAACGCCTCCTCAAGCGGTCTATCAAGCCGTCTCCAGAGTCCGATTCCATCTTCGTGCCGCCTGACCCTGACGCGGCCGGGTCTGGCTCGAAGAACCAAGCAGGTGGCCCGGGGACTTCGATAGTCGGCCAGGGGGTATCAGCAGGCGGCTCGGGGACTTCCGTAGTTACGCCCGACCCGGGGACTGCCTCACCTGGCTCGGGGACTGCGTTAGTCGGCCCGGAGACTACACCAACACAACAGGCGGCTGCCGACTCCAGCATTTCACCGCCCAGCCCGCCCGCCCTGGTCACAGTAGCCGTTTTGGCAATAGAAGAAGTCGCAGCTCCATCATGGGCTCAATCCATCCTCAACTTCCTAATAAACCAAGATCTGCCGGCTGACGAAGTAGAGGCAAGACAAGTCCAACACCGAGCCGGAGCATACACAATCGTCAACAGAGAGCTCGTCAAGCGCAGTGTCACTGGAGTCCTCCAGCGATGCGTCGAGCAAGAGAAGGGCATTGCAATCCTCAGAGACATCCACCAAGGAGAATGCGGCCACCATGCGGCCTCAAGATCACTCGTCGCCAAAGCCTTCCGCCATGGTTTCTTTTCGCCGACTACTTTGGATGACACCAAGGAGTTAGTTAAACATTGCAAAGGGTGCCAACTCTTCAGCTCCAAGCAACACATGCCGGCTTCAGCACTCAAGACCATTCCCCTCACCTGGACCTTCGCCGTTTGGCGACTGGACATGGTGGGCCCATTCAAGACGGCGCGCGGCGGCATGACACATTTGCTTGTCGCCGTGGACAAATTCACCAAATGGATCGAAGCAAAGCCGATCAAGAATCTGAATGGGCCGACTGCCGTCACATTTATCGCAGATATAACAAGTCGGTACGGCGTGCCACACAGCATCATCACCGACAATGGCACAAATTTCGCCAAGGGAGCCTTGGCACGTTTCTGTGCGACGCAAGGCATCCGGTTGGATCTAGCATCCGTCGCCCACCCGCAGTCAAACGCCCAGGTCGAGCGAGCCAACGGCCTCATCCTTTTCGGCATCAAGCCCCGACTGATCGTACCACTGGAGCGTTTAGCCGGCTGTTGGCTCGATGAGCTGCCGGCTGTCCTCTGGAGTCTGCACACTACACCAAACAAGTCAACCGGCTTCACCCCTTTCTTCCTCGTGTATGGTGCCGAGGCGGTCATCCCAACTGACATCGAGTTCGACTCGCCTCGAGTAACCATGTACACGGAAGCGGAGGCCAAGGAAGCACGAGAAGACGGTGTCGACCTACTGGAAGAAAGCCGGCTGTTAGCCCTCAGCCGGTCCGCCATCTATCAGCAGGGCCTGCGCCGCTACCACAGTCGGAAGGTCAAGCCAAGATCCTTCCAAGAGGGCGATCTTGTGCTCCGGCTGATCCAGCGAACAGCCGGCCAGCACAAGCTCTCGGCCCCTTGGGAGGGCCCCTTCATCATCAGCAGAGCCTTAGGCAACGACTCCTACTACCTGATCGACGCCCAGAAGCCGAAGGCACAAAAGAGAGACGACTCTGGCAAGGAGTCGGAATGACCATGGAACGCCAACCTCCTCCGAGGGTATTACAGCTGAAATGCAGTATGTATCACGCTAACTTTTGTACTAAGTATGAGACAATAGGGCCCCCGAGGAGAGCTCGGGGACTGCCATCTTTTGTCTATAAATGAAAAGTATCATGCTTATGGCCTTGTCATCGCATTCACTTTTTTCCGTCCGGCACCGGGTTCGACTAGTCGGCCCGGGGACTGGCCGCCTGGAGTTATATTAGAAGTCCTACCCGCAGTCAGACAAGTAGTGTGCCGGCTCCTAAGCCTTCTCTTGCCAAAAGTCGCAGTTCGAAGAACCGGCTGTCCGACTGGCAAGAGTTAAGGGCAGGAACGGGTGCCCACACGAAAAACGGCTAGGGACTAACGGACTAATATAACAAAAGCCAGTTTTTCTCCCACCGCCGACCGGCTACCAAAGTAACCGGCCGGCCGGCTTCCATTCACCTCGCTCCAATCTAAGAAAGCTCGAGTACTTGCCTTCCTAGAAAGGGAAGACGGCAAAGGAAACAGCCTAAGGATAAAAAGCATACGTGAATGGAAACCAAACATACACACGATAATATTTACATAAAAGACCTTCAAAAGGCCAGCATTCAACATAGTTTGGATACACCCCCAGTGGGTGGAACTGCGGAAGCTTAATAGAATTGTTCAGAAGGCAACAAGCAGGAAAAAACAAGGACGACAGATTAAGCCGGCGGAGCGACCGAAGAGCCGGGCAGGTCGGTGGAGACGGCAGTGCCGGCTGGAGGAGCGGCCGGCTGGCAAACCTCGGCATGATCACCGCCTCCCGCAGAGGGCGCGCTTGCGCGCGCCTCGTTGCTGGAGGCATGGTCAGGCTGAGGCTGGCTGGCTGTTCCACCGGCCGGCTCGACGTCTTCGTCTTCCTCTACTTCGTCGTCTTCGCCTTCGTCGCTGGAGGCGATTTCTTCTGCCGAGTCTTCACCCGCCGTCGGATCCAGCCCGAACCACTCCTCTGGCTGGGCAACACCATCATCATTAATCTCAGGAACAAAGACGCTGATGTAAGTACACTCGGCGATTGTCGATGCGCGTCGAGTGATAGCCGGCCGCACCTCCGCTAGCTCCTCGTCGGCCTCCAACCGCCAGGTGTGCAGCTGGTCCAGGTTCATCCCCGAATACCAAGCTCGGACGAACTCCAGCGCCCGCCCAGCTCCAAGTCGGCCCGCCGACGCCTTCCAAGCCTCCAAGCGGCCAACCGCAACCTCCAGCCAGTCGGCAGTCCGACTCGGGGTGCGGGGAATCGCCTCGCTTGGCCAGAGGGCGGCCAACACCTGCGCTCCGGTGCGCTAGAGGCAGGGGAGCATACGATGAGCCGGCTGCAGCCGTGCTTGGACCGCCAAGAGTTGCTCTTCGAGCGACCGACTCGCGTCCGGCGCGACTTCAGAGCCCACCTGTCGGTGCGCTTCGCGATGGGCCTCGATGGTTTGGCCGGCGAGGACGGAGTAGCCAGGAAAGTAGTCTGCACATAGAATAAAAAGCAGCTCAAGTCAGAACACAAGTCAGGCGGCAAGGGGCAGGCAAGGAGCGAGGAAGGCGGCTTACCGTCGATCAAATCCTCAATACAGCCGAAGCCTTCATTCAGCGCTTGCCTAGTCTCAGCCCAGCCCACCGCTTCAGTCTCGAACTCGGCCTTCAGGGCGGCTTCGTTATCCTGCACTTTCTTCATAGCCGCCTGGTGGCTCTCCTCCTGGTTAGCCAGCTTCTTGGCCAGGCGGTCATGCTCCAGGACCAAGGCGTCGTACTCAGTTTCCTTGGCACGAAGGGCGGCCTGCGCCTTGCTGAGCTGCCCCCTTAAGTCGGCGTTGGCTTCTGCGAGCACGAAAGACAAAAGAAAAACCAGTAAGGTGAAGTCATCAGGAAAGATCCGACCCGACTGCTCAGCAGTCGGCCCGAATCTCGGGGACTACACCCAGTGGGTGCGCTAACGCGCCCCCACAGGAGATGAACGAAACCAAGTACGTACTCCGGCTGCTGATCAGGTCTTCGGTTCTCCGACCCAGCTCCTGGGCCTGGGAGTTGAAAGCGGCAGCGCGGAGGTTATGATACTCTTGGAAGATTAGACAGGATGCGAGAATAAGGTAGTCGTCAAGGAAGATCCGACCCGACTGCTTAGCAGTCGCCCCGAGTCTCGAGGACTACACCCAGTGGGTGCGCTGACGCGCCCCCACGGAAGAAATCAAGAGAACAAAGCAACCAAAGATAGAAGACTCACCCGGATGACGGCCCGCGTTGCAAGGAACTCCTAGGTGTATTGCTGCAGCGAGGCGGCTTGGGCCTGAAGCCGGTTCCGAACCTCTTGGGCCGCCACATTCAGCTCGCCTGTCCCGCTGCTGGGAGTCCACTCGGACGTGCCGATGCTGGCCGCCTCCAAGGCCTCCGCCGTCCGGCGGGCACCCGAAGCTCGGTGCGGCTCCGGCGCAGCGGTGCCTCCCCCTGCGCGCTGGCGCACTGCCGGCTGCACCTCGAGGCCGGCTCCCGCTTCCGGCTCACCCCCAGTCGGCGGCTCTGGCGCCGTAGCCGACTGGCCGCCTTGGCCCGCTCCGGTTGGCGTTGCCGGCGGCGCCCTCTCCATGAAAATCACGGAGTCCTCCCTCCGCTCCATCATTGGCGGTTCTTGGTCGACCTCCTCCAGCGGAGGCACAGGAATGTTGGGGGCCACGGCGCGGAGGGGAATGGCTAGCAGCGGAGGCTGGTTATGCGAAGCCTCCGCCTCCATCTCCGTAGCTGCCTCCTCCGTCCGAGCCTTGGCTGCTGCGTCGGCCTGCTCCTTCATCACCTGGGCGGCCCTTCGCTCCGCCGCCTCCCGCTCCTCCTGCGCCTCTCGTGCGTTCCGCTCTGTGGCCTCCCTGAGGTCGGCGCGGGGATCCACGCGGCGGGAGCCTGAAGACCCTCCAGTCGGCCCGACTACGGAGCCGCCCGGACCCCGCTCAAGGGAAAGCGGCGCCCTGTCCCGCAAGCAAAGAAAGGTTTAGAAGAGTTTTCAATCGAAAAGAAGAACAACAAAAAATATATCCAAGCATTCGACGACTTACGCTGAGATCGCCTGCGGCTGCTTCACCGCCTTGCGGAAGCGGGCCGCCTTCGCAGCCGCCTCATCTCGCTTGGTCGCCGCTGTGGAAGCCTTGGACTTCTTCGGACGGCTGCCGAAGAGGATCGACACGGCCCGGCGCTTCTGGGCGCCGCCGCCAGCAGCCGGCGCGGCGGACGAGCTCGCGCTTTGATGATCAGGCGCCGGCTGGCGGCGCGGGGCGACTTCAACCTCAGCATCATCCGGCCAGTCCTCGAAGCCGGTCGTGAGCCCCGCGCCTCCGACCCCGTCGCTTTCCCCCACGATGGCATCTTCCATGGCGGCCGCTCCCAAGTGCGGGTCGTCGGTGTCGTCCACCGTGCGGTCGGGGAGGAGTTGGCGCTCTACCCCCGCGGCCCCGGCTGTCGGCGGGAGAAGAGGGTTCTGCAAAAGGCAAACGAACTAATCAAGAGTCGGCTATCATGAGGCCGGCTACAAAAGGAAGAAAAGAAGAAAAAACTTACGACGGGCGGAGGGTTGGCGCGAGAGTACGGCCCCTTGCCGTACCGCCAATCCTCGGCGAGCTTGCAGTTGGAGATATAGTTCACCATGTAGGAGACCTCCGCATGAGGCATCTCCCTGGTGCTCAGCCGGCATGGGTCGAAACGGCCGCTCATCTGACAAACCATGTGAGGCCGGCTTTGGAGGGGAAGAACCCGACGCTCCATGAAGGCGGCCACCAAGTCGGCTCCGGTCAGGCCCTCCGACTGGATCATCACCCGAAGCCGGGAGACGGCTGCGTTCCCGGCCTGAGACAACGACCTGGCCCGGTAGCTCCATGAAGGCTGCCTCCCAGCCGGCGGGCCGGCTACGTAATCCGGCAGGTTGACGTAGTCGCCTTGCTGGGCGACGTTCCTCACGTAGAAATAAGACTTCTGCCAAAGCTTCACTAACTGGATCAGCAGAATGGACGGGAACGGATTGTTCTCGCTCGCCCGCCTCATGGCGATGAAGGCTCCGCAGGGGGTGGGCACGCCCACGACAACGGTGCTGATTTTGCTCTGGAAGAATTCCGCCCAGAGCTCGAGCGTGGGGAGGACCCCAAGGAAGCCCTCGCATAGCGTGACGAAGGCAGACAGCAGCATCACCGTGTTGGGCGTGAGGTGATGCGGCTGGAGGTTGTAGAATTTGAGGAAGGCCCGGAGGAACCCGCTCGCCGGAAGGCCGAAGCCGCGCAGGCAGTGCGAGCGGAAGATCACCCACTCGCCTTCCTCCGGTGCCGGCGAAATCTCCTTCTCTGGCGCTAGACAAACCCGAATGAAGTTCTCGCCAGGCAGGCGTCGCGTCTGGCGGAGGAACGCGACATGGTCCTCATGGACGTTGGAGCCATCCCACGAGTTTGACAGCGCCATGGGGCAGCGTGGCGAGAAGCAAGACGATACGGCGGCAGAATGGCGCGGCAAAGAGCTGCTGCAGGGAAGAAAAGAAGAAGGAGGGCGAGAAGGGGCGGAGTGAGGGAGAGCGCGCGAGCCTCTGCCGCTCCCCCTCCTCCTCCTACTTATAGACCGCACGGCGGAGCCGAGGAGGCGCGACGTGGGGGAACGTGGGGATCAACTGCGCCCACTCCCCCACGCCCCGCGATTACTGTGCCTTGATGGCAGAATAAAACCGCCGCGGGAAGGCGAGCGGTCCATGTGGGCCACAGAAGATCCGTGCTCGGACCGAGGCCTGCGAGTGGCGGGCCCGGGCCTGCGGCGGCGTCCCGTCGCGTGCGTGTGTTGGCAGGATTTCCTCGCCACGTGGCCCGCGTTCCCGCCTACGAGAAACGGAGCTCTCCAAAGTCGGCGCGCACAAGCAAAGCCGGCCCCTCATGATAGGAAGCTGACCAAGCTTCTCGTCCCTTTACCAGCCTCGAAGCTCGCTCAGCTTCGGGGACTACTGTCGGAGTAAGTGACCACGGGTAGCCTAGCCGGCTCCCCCTGGCCTTTCTGAAAAAATTACGAGCCGATCCGGCTCTTAAGAATCCAAGACATGGGGCCACCTTCCCCTGGCCGGCTGTCTCCCAGGCCGGCTATTGGAAGGCGGCCCGACTTCAGCCCTCATGAAGAAAGTCGTGGGAGGGCCGGCTCCGAGGAGCCGGCTGCGAGAAGGCCGACTCCTAGGAGCCGGCTCCCATAAATTGGTCAAGACCGTACCCCCGAAGTCTGCATCCACATAACGGTGATGTGACGGGGCGTGGCTACAGTGAAGCCTGTCACCCCCGAATCCCGGAGCGCGCCTGGCACAGTGCGCCGTACGGGTGGCCATGACCCGTCCGGCGCGGCACTGTTGCCACACTGACCCTGATGTCATCCACGACGGGCTACCAGTACGGCCCACGGGCGGTGGGCCCCTTCAGGCAGAGAGACACCTGAAGGCGGCCTGGCCTCCCCCAGTCGGCCCCAGACGGAGCCGGCTCTCTCCAGCCGGCTTGCCACCCCCTCGAAGGAGACGCCCCATTAAGGAGACAAGACGCGGTGAGGCTACAGTGGTCACCCGCCGGACGGCAGCACTATAGCCATGCTTACCTCGGCGAAGCCCTCATCACCAAGATTGAGCAACAGTCACCAGCCACCGACAAGGCCCTGGACAGTGGGGCCCGCCTGTCGACCAGGGAGCCGGCAGCCCGTGGGACCCACCAGCCGGTGGGCCCCAGCAGCCGGCGCAGAAGCCGGAGAGCGAAGACACGGACGGCTGGGCCCCACGCCCAGCCGGATTACCATTGTACCCCCGGGGGGTAGGCCTATATAAACCCCCCGGGACACCCATGCAAAGGGTTGATCCCTGCTAGTTTTAGACACCACGTAGGGAGCAGAAGAGAGCAAGTCGAGCCCTTCTTCATCCTCTCGCCAAACAGCTCAAGGAGCTTTGTGTAGCTACTTGTTCATCTAGTGATCATGCGGAGACCCCGCAGAGCAGCAGTAGGGGTGTTATCTCCACGGAGAGCCCCGAAGCTGGGTAAGATTCGCCAGCGTGCATGTCTTCGCCTCATCCCGTTTCCAGGCACCGGCAATGTTTTACTGGCTCCCACAATGATAAGCCACCCGCTGGCATATGTCGCACCTACCACCCAACACTAGAACGGATCTACGGAGGAAAAGGTGAAGAACTCACCGGAGCCGAGGAAGAAACAGAAGGTTGCCGCGATGCTCTGGTACAATCAGGGTGAAGTAGCGGCCGAGTTTGGAGCAGAAGTCGTCGACGGCAGCGGAGCTCCGAAGCTGGACGACGTGGGGAATACGAAGCAGAAGGGCATGAAAGGGAAAAAGAAATGACCCTTCGGTCTTATTTATAAGGCAAGGGGCATGTGTCAGGCGCGAAAATCAAGGAACCGTGGGTCTGGAAACGGAGCTGTCGCCTCGATTGTCGCAGACCTATTAAACAAAAAAAGGTATCATGGATAAGTTTCTTTATAACAGGTGACGTCACGCCGGTTTACAACGACCAGAGAAGATGACATCACGGCGATTCAACAAACTACAAGAAGGTGTTGAAGATGAAGATTTTTGCTAAGGATTGACATAAACTTGTTCAAATCAATCTGGGGCCTAATGTTGAGGATATCACTACTAGGCGTAAACCGGCCTATGTGGGCCGGGTTAACTTCATCAGTAGTTAATTATGTTAAAGCCCAAGAAGGCAGATGAGAGCTCAAGGCCCATAGTCGGTTCAAGGCCTATAGCCGTAAACCGGCATTGGTATTTAACTTGTATTATTAGTTAGGAATAAATAGAGACCAAACCGGACACATCTATGAGCCGGTATTGGGACTCTGTGAACCGACGGGCGTCCCCCGTGTATATAAGGGGACGCCCCGTAGGCGGTTCAAGGACAACAGACAACAACTCGAGACATAGGCGAAGCTTGTTTGCTCCCTAGTCATTGAAACCCCATCAATCCCATCACAACTAGATGTAGGCTTTTACCTTCATCGAAGGGGCCGAACTAGTATAAACTCTCTTGCGTCCCTGTGTCCGCTTTAACCCCTTCAAGATAACCCGTCGTGATGGCTCCACGACTAAGTCCTTTCTCTAGGACATCTGCCGTGACAAAACCACGACAACTCTGGTGCGGATCTCACTCTGGTTTACCTACGAGGTTCGGTAGTAAGTTGATCTGAAGTTACATGATCATCATCATCATTAGCTTCCTCACTAATTGGTGTAGTAGTCATAGGAACAGATTTCTATGATGAACTACTTTCCAATAAGGGAGAAGGTACAATTACCTTATCAAGTTCCACTTTCCTCCCACTCACTTCTTTCAAGAGAAACTCCTTCTCTAGAAAGGATCCATTCTCAGCAACGAATATCTTGCCTTCGGATCTATGATAGAAGGTGTACCCAACAGTTTCTTTTGGGTATCCTATGAAGATTTACTTCTCCGATTTGGGTTCGAGCTTATCATGTTGAAACTTTTTCACATAAGAATCGCAGTCCCAAACTTTAAGAAACGACAGCTTAGGTTTCTCGCCAAACCACAGTTCATACGGTGTCGTCTCAACGGATTTAGATGGTGTCCTATTTAATGTGAATGTAGTTGTCTCTAATGCATAACCCCAAAACGATAGTGGTAATCGGTAAGAGACATCATAGATTGCACCATATCTAATAAAGCACGGTTACGACGTTCGGACACACCATTACATTGTGGTGTTCCAGGTGGCATGAGTAGTGAAACTATTTCACATTGTTTTAACTGAAGGCCAAACTCGTAACTCAAATATTTTACTTCTGCGATCATATCGCAGAAACTTTTATTTTTGTTATGATGATTCTCCACTTCACTCTGAAATTCTTTGAACTTTTCAAATATTTCAGACTTGTGTTTCATCAAGTAGATATACTCATATCTGCTCAAATGATCTGTGAAGATCAGAAAATAATGATACCTGCCGCGAGCCTCAATATTCATCGGACCACATACATCAGTATGTATGATTTCCAACAAATCTGTTGCTCGCTCCATTGTTCTGGAGAACAGAGTCTTAGTCATCTTGCCCATGAGGCATGGTTCGCAAGCATCAACTGATTCATAATCAAGTGATTCCAAAAGTCCATCAGCATGGAGTTTCTTCATGCGCTTTACACCAATATGACCTAAAAGGTAGTGCCACAAATAAGTTGCACTATCATTATTAACTTTGCATCTTTTGGTTTCAATATTATGAATATGTGTATCACTATGATCGAGATCCAATGAACCATTTTCATTGGGTGTGTAACCATATATGTAAATAGAACAACAATTTATTCTCTTACTTAAATGAATAACCGTATTGCAATAAACATGATCAAATCATATTCATGCTCAATTCAAACACCAAATAACACTTATTTAGGTTTAACACTAATCCTGAAAGTATAGGGATTGTGCGATGATGATCATATCAATCTTGGAACCACTTCCAACACACATCGTCACTTCACCCTTAACTAGTCTCTGTTCATTCTGCAACTCCCGTTTCGAGTTACTACTCTTAGCAACTGAACTAGTATCAAATACCGAGGGGTTGCTATAAACACTAGTGAAGTACACATCAATAACATGTATATCCAATATACCTTTGTTCACCTCGCCATCCTTCTTATCCGCCAAATACTTGGGGCAGTTCCGCTTCTAGTGACCAGTCCCTTTGCAGTAGAAGCACTCAGTCTCAGGCTTAGGTCCAGACTTGGGCTTCTTCACTTGAGCAGCAACTTGCTTGCCGTTCTTCTTGAAGTTCCCTTTCTTCCCTTTGCCCTTTTTTGAAACTAGTGGTCTTTGTCAACCATCAACACTTGATGCTTTTCTTGATTTCTACCTTCGTCGATTTCAGCATCACGAAGAGCTTGGGAATTACTTTTGTCATCCCTTGCATATTATAGTTCATCACTAAGTTCTAGTAACTCGGTGATAGTGACTAGAGAACTTTGTCAATTACTCTCTTATCTGGACGATTAACTCCCACTTGATTCAAGCAATTGTAGTACCCAGACATTCTGAGCACATGCTCACTGCTTGAGCTATTCTCTTCCATCTTTTAGCTATAGAACTTGTTGGAGACTTCATATCTCTCAACTCGGGTATTTACTTGAACTATTAACTTCAACTCCTGGAACATCTCATATGGTCCATGACGTTGAAAACGTCTTTGAAGTCCCGATTCTAAGCTGTTAAGCATGGTGTACTAAACTATCAAGTAGTCATCATATTGAGCTAGCCAAGCGTTCATAACGTCTGTATCTGCTCCTGCAATAGGTCTGTCACCTAGCGGTGCATCAAGGACATAATTCTTCTATGCAGCAATGAGGATAAACCTCAGATCACGGATCCAATCCGCATCATTGCTACTAACATCTTTCAACTTAGTTTTCTTTAGGAACATATAAAAATTAAACGGGGAGCAACATCGCGAGCTATTGATCTACAACATAGATATGCTAATACTACCAGGACTAAGTTCATGATAAATTAAAGTTCAATTAATCATATTACTTAAGAACTCCCACTTAGATAGACATCCCTCTAATCATCTAAGTGATCACGTGATCCAAATCAACTAAACCATAACCGATCATCACGTGAAATGGAGTAGCTTTCAATGGTGAACATCACTATGTTGATCATATCTACTATATGATTCACGCTCGACCTTTTGGTCTCAGTGTTGCGAGGCCATATCTACATATGTTAGGCTCATCAAGTTTAACCTGAGTATTCCGCGTGTGCAAAAACTTGCTTGCACCTGTTGTAGATGGATGTAGAGCTTATCACACCCGATCATCATGTGGTGTCTGGGCACGACGAACTTTGGCAATGGTGCATACTCAGGGAGAACACTTTTATCTTGAAATTTAGTGATAGATCATCTTATAATGCTACCGTCAATCAAAGCAAGATAAGATGCATAAAAGATAAACATCACATGCAATCAATATAAGTGATATGATATGGCCATCATCATCTTGTGCTTGTGATCTCCATCTCCGAAGCACCTTCATGATCACCATCGTCATCGGCGCGACACCTTAATTTCCATCATAGCATCGTTGTCGTCTCGCCAATCTTATGCTTCCACGACTATCGCTACCTCTTAGTGATAAAGTAAAGCATAACAGGGCGATTGCATTGCATACAATAAAGCGACAACCATATGGCTCCTGCCAGTTGCCAATAACTCGGTTACAAAACATGATCATCTCATACAATAAAATTTAGCATCATGTCTTGACCATATCACATCACAACATGCCCTGCAAAAACAAGTTAGACGTCCCCTACTTTGTTGTTGCAAGTTTTACGTGGCTGCTATGGGCTTAGCAAGAATCGTTCTTACATACGCATCAAAACCAAAACGATAGTTTGTCAAGTTGATGATGCTTTAACCTTCGCAAGGACCGGGCGTATCCACACTTGGTTCAACTAAAGCTGGAGAAACTGACACCCGCCAGCCACCTGTGTGCAAAGCACGTCGGTAGAACCAGTCTCACGTAAGCGTAAGCGTAATGTCGGTTCGGGCCGCTTCATCCAACAATACCGCCAAAACAAAGTATGACATGCTGGTAAGCAGTATGACTTATATCGCCCAGAACTCACTTGTGTTATACTCGTGCATATAACATCAACGCATAAAACCTGGCTCTGATACCACTGTTGGGTAACGTAGTAATTTCAAAAAAATTCCTACGCACACGCAAGATCATGGTAATGCATAGCAACAAGAGGGGAGAGTGTTGTCTATGTACCCTCGTAGACAGAAAGCGGAAGCGTTAGCACAACACGGTTGATGTAGTCGTACGTCTTCACGATCCGACCGATCCAAGTACCTAACGCACGGTACCTTCGAGTTCAGCACACGTTCAGCTCGATGACGTCCCTCGAACTCTGATCCAGCCGAGTGTTGAGGGAGAGTTTTGTTAGCACGACGGCGTGGTGACGATGTTGATATTCTACCAACACGGAGCTTCGCCTAAGCACCGCCACAGTATTATCGAGGTGGACTATGGTGGAGGGGGGCACCGCACACGGCTAAGAGACGATCAACTTGATCAACTTGTGTCTAGAGGTGCCCCCCTGCCCCTGTATATAAAGGAGCAAGGGGGGAGGCGGCCAGCCTAGGAGGAGGGCGCGTCAAGGGGGGAGTCCTACTCCCACCGGGAGTAGGACTCCTCCTTTCCTTGTTGGAGTAGGAGTGAAGGAAAGAGGAGGAGAGGGAGAAGGAAAAGGGGGCTGCACCCCTTGTCCAATTCGGACCAGAGGGGGGGCGCAGGCCTCCTTCCTTTTGGCCTATCTCCTCTATTCCAGTATGGCCCAATAAGGCCCATATACTCCCCGGCGAATTCCCGTAACTCTCCGGTACTCCCAAAAATACCCGAATCACTCGGAACCTTTCTGAAGTCCGAATATAGTCGTCCAATATATTGATCTTTACGTCTTGACCATTTCGAGACTCCTCGTCATATCCCCGATCTCATCCGGGACTCCGAACTCCTTTGGTACATCAAAACATATAAACTCATAATATAGCTGTCATCGTAGCGTTAAGCGTGCGGACCCTACGGGTTCGAGAACTATGTAGACATGACCGAGACACGTCTCCAGTCAATAACCAATAGCGGAACCTGGATGCTCATATTGGCTCCTACATATTCTACGAAGATCTTTATCGGTCAGACCGCATAACAACATACGTTGTTCCCTTTGTCATCGGTATGTTACTTGCCCGAGATTCAATCGTCGGCATCTCAATACTTAGTTCAATCTCATTACCGGCAAGTCTCTTTACTCGTTCTGTAATACATCATCTCGCAACTAACTCATTAGTTGCAATGCTTGCAAGGCTTAGGTGATGTGCATTACCGAGAGGGCCCAGAGATACCTCTCCGACAATCGGAGTGACAAATCCTAATCTCAAAATACGCCAACCCAACAAGTACCTTCGGAGACACCTGTAGAGCACCTTTATAATCACCCAGTTACGTTGTGACATTTGGTAGCACACAAAGTGTTGCTCCGGTAAACGGGAGTTGCATAATCTCATAGTCATAGGAACATGTATAAGTCATGAAGAAAGCAATACCAACAAACTAAACGATCAAGTGCTAAGCTAACGGAATGGGTTAAGTCAATCACATCATTCTCCTAATGATGTGATCCCGTTAATCAAATGACAACTCATGTCTATGGTTAGGAAACATAAACATCTTTGATCAACGAGCTAGTCAAGTAGAGGCATACTAGTGACACTCTGTTTGTCTATGTATTCACACATGTATTATGTTTCCGGTTAATACAATTCTAGCATGAATAATAAACATTTATCATGATATAAGGAAATAAATAATAACTTTATTATTGCCTCTAGGGCATATTTCCTTCAGGTGCCATACCAATTGACTCAAACATAGGCCGCTCTGGCCACCGCCCTCTCTTTGGAGAGGTTGTGTTCCGTGTTTGGTCCTTGTTGTCTTTCGCCTTTCCCTTGAGCTGTGCTTGTGTTTGAGTTGCCTCGTGTGTGCGCTTTTTTGTGTGTCTAGTTGCTTGAAGGTTGCATTACAAATGCCATGTTCTTCTCTTCTTGTCAAAACTTGCACTTTCTAGGGTTTATGGTACTACCGTGGCAAGCCACGGTACTACCGCTAGAGAAGGGTTGCCCTGTGCGTGCATAGCTGCATCCCAGGCATGGTACTACTGCTTCCATCGCGGTAGTAATTTTTTACTGCCGTTGGAAGAGCGGTACTACCGCCCAGCGAGCGCCGAGCGGTACTTCCGCCCGGGCGGTACTACCGCGAGGACCCGTGGTACTACCGTGTTGTCGCGAGCGGGTGGGGGTTAAGTGCGGGGATGGGGGAGTTCCAACTCCTCAATACCCATTCATCTCTTTTCCCCACCTCATCTCTCTCTCTCTCCTGCCCAAGAACGACGCCGGAGGACCTCGCCGGATCTCCATCTCCGGACGCTCTCCTCGCATTCCGACCGGTGGGATCGTCCCCCACCTCGCCCTCTTGCCATGGACCCTAGTATCTCCCCTAGTCCTTCTCCTTTTGTTCCGTTCTTGTGCTTCTAGGTCTTGGAGAGATTCATATGTAGTTCATGTGATTTTTGGCTAAATTCTTGCAAGAGGAGGTTGTAGGAGAGTGCTAGTGCAGTAGATATGCTATTTGGAGTGATACAACAATGTAGTTTTGATCAACAGTAGTATCGATCTATTTTTGCGGATATTTCTAGATCCAGAGATGCAGTTCTTGAGGGATTCGAATCCGTGCAGTACTACCGCTCCTCCTGGAGCGGTACTACCGCTCACTCGCCTGAGAACCATCCTCGTGCGGTACTACTGCTCCGCTAGAGAGGTACTTCCGCTCCAGGCGCGGTACTACTGTGCCACCCCGGCACAGCACTACTGCCAGATCACGGGTTCCAGCAAAACCCTTAAGGTTCGAACACTGGGGTGCGTGTGAAGATCCCCCCCTATCAATCCGCGTCCTAAGTTAGCTAAGATCTCATGAACTAACTCGATGAACTCGCAACACAAAGGACGCAAGATTTATACTAGTTCAGGCCACCGCTATGGTGTAATACCCTACTCCAGTGTGTGGTGGTGGATTGCCTCTTGGGCTGAGGACGAACAGTACAAGGGGAAGAACAGCCTCCTGAGGTTGATGTGTTATTGTGCTTGGTGAACTTGTGTGTGAGGATGCATTCTAGGGTTCTGTTCTTGACCCGTCTCCTCTTGTCTCTCTCATCTCGTCCCGTCCCGTCTCGTCTCCTATGGTGTTGGCTAGTCCTATTTATAGAGGCCCTGGTCCTCTCCCCAAATATTGAGAGGGAAGGGAGCCAACAACGGCCAATTTGAAAGGGGACAGCTAGTACAAGCTATCCTGACAAAAGTAGTCTTCGCATGCCAAAGGCTCTGGTGGTGACGCCGTCTTGGGCTCCACGGTGACCTCCGTCTTGCCGTTCTCCTGGTCTTGGTCTCGTTGCACCAATATGGAAACCTTTGCTTGATGCCTCGGTACTCCGCGTCTGCGCTTGCCCCCTTAGCACCAAAGAGGAAACATGGACGCTGTGCGTGCTGGCGTCCGCCTGGTCTCAATCGTCATGGCTTACGTCACGAGAACCCCGCGAGGTTTGCCCATCCTTGAACTCTCCGCCCCTCACAAGCTAGCCTGGTGAGGCCGCTCCTGAGGAGGTCTTGTGTCGTCCGCCTCGCGAGGCTTGGCCCCTCGCGAGGGTCTTGATTCCTTGTTGATGAAGATGGGTCGTACAGGCCTGCAAGCAAAGCCACGTCGTGGGCCGCAGGTAGGCAAGTTTGGGGACCCCCGTTCCAGAATGCTAACAGTAGCCCCCGGGCCCAAGGCGCGCTCGGGCTTGGCTTCGAGGCGAAGCCAAAGGTCAAGTGCGGAGCGCCGGGGGCCCCAATAGCCTGCGGCCTCGATCGACGTGTGGTGGTTGATTGGACGTGGGCGTCTTCGCTTCCCCACACTGCCTCGGCAACTGCCCGGCTGTCAAAAGGTTGGCGTAGACAGTGTTCACCTTCACTGTTTCCTTTCGCCTTTCTCAGATCCTCTAGGAATTCCTTCCCTTTTGTTCCCTGCGAGGAATCAGGAAACGGACCCCGTGGGGGTGTGTAAAGCGTCTGTAGTGCCTTTTGTCAATATAGCCCTTATTATGAAGATTTGTGTGCACATATCCTGCCGAGGCTCGGCCTCCCATTTCCAATCCTGCGGCAGCTTGGTGCTCTACGCTAATAGGTCCCGGTCCCCAGGCAGGTTGCAGCCGTCGCTGGTATGCCAGGTCATGTGCCATGGTCAAGGCCAGGAGGTGAGTGGCCCGAGGTCCAGTAAGAGCTCCTGAGGTGCGATGCTCAAGAGGTCCCCTTAGCGCGCAAGCAGCTGTCTTAGGATGGGAAAGGAAGAAAACGTTGCCGCAGCAGGGCAGCAAAGGGAATGACCGAGGGTCTCACGCTGCAAGCGGCTGGTGGATCCAGAGCGAGAACTTATCTTTGGATGTCTAGGGTCTGCGGTGAAGAGGAGAAGGGAGAGCGAGGTGGTGCCGCTCGAGTCCGTGTCGCCTCCTGCGACCGCGCCCCTTTCCGTGAGCAAAGGTGGGGATGGTGCTCATGCTTCTCCAGCCTGGTCGTCCTCGCGAGGCCCAGTGGAGCATCCTCGAGAGGAGTCAGCCCCCGAAGTGCCGCTGGCTCATGAGGTGCCAGTGTCCGGCATGGCTGGAGAGGTTCCAAAGGCTCAGGAGCCCTTGATCTCCCAGGCTCTGGTGACAACGTTGCCCCATTCTCCTGATGTTGTGCCCCTGGCCCCAGGTTCTTCTGCTTCCTTGGCCGTCTTGGAGCGCGCCCTTTTGGAGATGGCCCAGCTACGGAAAGATCTCCAGGGCACGGACTTGCGCCTGGTGGTCGGGCGCTTGGAGCTGGTCTCTGGCTGGCTTCACTCTGACTCGGTGGTTCGAGCATCGCTGAGCCAGGCCGCGGTGGCCTCCGAGAAGGAGAAGCAGACCGCTGCCAAAGCTGTGGCCGATCGCGAGGCAGCATTGAAGGATGCCGAGGCCGCCCGCGGCCACTGCCGAGAGCTGGAGGACAAGCTGAAGGGCCTGCGCGACCAGCATGCGGAAGAAGCACGTGGCCGCCAGGCGAAGGAAGAGGATATGAAGGCCTGGGAGGACGCCATCAAGGGTCGCGACGCCGAGCTGGGGGAGCTGGCGAAGGCGCAGGCAGCGGAGCGCAACCGGCTGGAGGAGTTGGAGCGGCAGGCGAGGGCGAAGGAGGCCGACCTTGACGCCAAGGCGAGGGTCCTTGCCAAAGACCGCACGGCCTTCTCGACCTTCGGGGAGAGGTCCCGCGTGGCGCTGAAGACACTGTATGAGAAGGGCTTGGAGAAGCCGCTGGCCACTAACGAGGATGGCCTTGCTCAGCTGCTTCCCTTCCTGGTGAAGGCGCTCGAGGAAGTCGTGGAGGGCATCGGTCCTATGGCGGAGGCAGAGGCTCGTGTCCTTTCCTCAGCCGGGATGACACGGGTCTTCAGCCACCTGCACCTTCGCGACCCCAGCGCTCGTCTTCATGAGCTGCTGGAACCTGTAGCTGACGAACACTGCGCGGCTGCCGCCGCGGCCGTGAAGGGTCAAGTGGAAGCCTTGCTGAAGAAGTTCGACGCCTTCGCTCCCGCGCCCTCGACCGGTGATGCAGGTGAAGGTGACGCTACCGAGGAGGGGGCACCTTTTGCAGGCGCCGGTGGTGTCCAGGGGTGACTTGCGGCTACTTTTCTACTTTACTCCTGCAACATGCACCATGCCTCGTGGAGGCATTAAACTTGTGTTGATATTGTGAGAACAATATGTATTGTAATATTTGCTTTGAGATTTTGCGATTTTCTTCCTATTTGCTTTGTGTTCTGCGTCGGCAGAGCCCAGCCCCGCGCATACCTCAACCGCCGTTGGGCCGACCGGAAACCAGGACGGACCAAGCAGCGAGGGGCTATGTGACCAGTTAGGCTCCTGAGTCGCGATGCTTAGGAGTCCCCCTTGATGCACAAACAGCCTATAGGAAGGATACGCGTGATAGGTTAATGTTCTACGTCGGCAGAGCCCGGCCCCGCGCATACCTCAAACGCCGTTGGGCCTACCGGAAACCAGGACGGACCAAGGAGTGAGGGGCTACGTGACCAGTTAGGCTCCTGAGTCGCGATGCTCAGGAGTCCCCCTTGATGTGCAAACGTTCTCCATACCATTGCCCTCGCCGAGGCTCGGCTCGGGAGGGGCGTGCGACGACCAGGTCCAGGGGACCTGGTTGGATGGCGTACACTTGGGCGTGACCCAAGTGCAGCCCCATGCCCAGCCCCCTCGCGCGGCTCTCCCGAGGGGAGGCGTTGCGGTGAGGCCAGACATTGAGCTCTGGGGCTCCCTGAGGTTGGTACAGCTGTGGGGCTGCCCTTAGTTGTTTATCACCAGTGCGGAGCGTAGTGCTTCCGCTTGTGCACGGGCATAGCCGCTCCTCGGTAGTGTCGATGGCCAGTGCGGAGCATGGTGCTTCCACTGGGCGTGGGAGGGGGACTCCCTACTGCGGAGAGCCCTCGGGGCGTGTACAGCCCCGCCCTGACACGTGGCTTGCACGACAGGGATAGACGAGGTGTATCTGGGCACTCGTGAGCCAGCGCAGGACTCACGAGGCCCTACCTCAAGGCGAGTTGCGCCTGGTTTTGATTCTTGTTCGCTTTCTTGGTCCTGCGAGGTGGTTAGACAACCTGCGCCGAGCGAATCTACTGAGGTCATCGCGTGAAAAAGCCAAGCGCCAACAGCCCCAGGGGTGATGTGAACGGGGCCGGCCCGCCAGAAAGAGCTCAGCCGCTGGATTTATCGGCGCTGTAGGGACGGGCATGAGCACAGACGCCGTGCTTAACTTACTCACACGAAGGGTCCTGAAGAAAGACGGCCGGTGCGCGGCTCCCATGGTGGGTGACAATCAAGCAGGCGATAGTCATAGATAGATTAAGCATGGAAAGCAACCTAGCTCAGGTAAATGCAGGGAAGATGCATGCCACTGGGTCCGGCCCGAGCGGCTTGGGGATGATGCAGCCTGAGGGGTGCCCCCAACAGGGTAAGCTAAAGACATAAAAGGAAGGATACATGCCACAGGGATGGACCCATGCGGCCCAGGAATGATGCAGCCCTGGAGGCGCTCCCAGCTGAATGAACTTTGGGAAATGTCACCTGGTCCTGTCGATGAAGGAGAGTTAGGGTAGCTGAAGGCGTGCGGCGAAGGGGCTGCCCCTCATGAGCCACCGGGTCCCTGAGCCTCGGGAGGCTCTGGGGGTCCAGGGGGTTCCCTGAGGACCGTCTTCATCTTTGTCAGCACAGCATGGTGCCTGGCCTCCTGAGACGTTAGGATGCTCCATAGGTTGCATTGATAGGCAGTCGCCACGCTCGGCAGGCCAAAGGGCATGTGAACGTAGCTATGAGGTGGGCCCTCGCAGCGTCCCACGTGCGAAGGCCAGAGAAGCTCCCGAGCGGCGGCCCGATTGAGCCCTGGAACATCGATGCAAATGCGCAGCCTGGCATCCTCGCCTGGATGGGGAGCTGCGCCTGGTGAGCGGCAGCCGCCGCGCATGGCCCTTGCATCTTGCAGCTCCTGAGCGGTCTTGGTGATGAACTCCTGAGCAGTAGGCACTCATTGCCCTTTGTTCTCCTGAGGGAAACGTGCCGCGAAGAATGCCTCCAGGTGGTGCCCAAGCGCCTCCCTCGTGAAGTTGGCGAAGTCTGAGGCCCTCCAGAAGAGAGCCCCCGAGCCCTGCCCAGGAGGGGCACTAGGCGCGCCTTCCTATGCGATGGAGGGAGGCGCCCCAGGCGCGGGCGCCAATCCTGACGAGGCACCACTTGCCTGAGGCCCTGCTTGGCGCAACTGCTTCTTCTTCTTGGGGGTGGCCTCAGGAGGGCGCTCGCCCTGACTATCGGGGTCATCGATTGCTGCATCTTGGAAGGCACGCTCGAGAGAGCACACCGCGTCTCTTTCTTCGCACGGTACCGTGATGATTCTGACGCTTCCCGGCATCTTGAGGACATTGTAGCTGTGGTGGGTCACCGCCATGAACTTAGCCAGAGTCGGATACCCAAGGATGGCGTTGTATGGCAAGTGGATGTAGGCGACGTCAAAGTCGATGAGTTCGGTGCGGTAGTTGTTGCGTTCTCCGAAGGTAATGGGGAGGCGGACCTGCCCGATCAGGGTAGTAGAGCCATCGGTCACTCCTGAGAAAGGCTTGGTAGGCTGAAGCTGGTCATATGGCACCTGGAGGTTGTCAAACATGTCGACGGACAGGACATTGAGCCCTGCGCCACCGTCGATGAGGGTCTTGGTAACTTGCACGTTGCTGATGACTGGCGAACAGAGCATTGGGAGGATGCCAGCAGTAGCCGTGCACTTGAGCTGATCTGCCGAACTGAATGTAATGGGGCACCTGGACCATCTGAGCGGGCGTGTGGCCTCGAGCTTGGGGAGAACTGCATTCACTTCACGGGCAAATTGTTTGAAGATACACTACGAGGCTAGGGCTTGAGCTCCGCCCAAGATGCAGGCGATAGCGCGTGGCTCCTGGAAGCCCCCAGCCCCCTCGTCTTGATGGTGGTCGTCATTCCTTCTGGGTGGTGGCGGTAGCGGAGGAAGGCTTGCGTTGCCTTGAGGACGAGCCTCACGAGGCTGGTCCCTCCAGGCGCCCTCGCGAGGCTGATCCTGCCAGCGGTCCTCACGAGTCCGGTCGTGCCACTCCTGGTGCGGGCCACGGTCGTCCCAGCGTCCGCCACCACGTCCTCCTCCTCGGCCATAGCCTGGTCACTGCACTCGGGGCGTCGACCGAAGCGTCCTTCTCGAATGGCTCTGAGCTCTTGATAGTTGATGGTTTTGTGGGTATGCAGGTTGTGGAAGGCATAGAACGGTCGGCTGCCCATGGATGACTCGGGCTGGTCTCTGTCGCGCTTGGTGTCTGGCTCCGCCGCGAGCACGGTTGCTCCCTTGCGCTTCCATCCTTGGCCTTGGTCTTCTTCTCCTCCGGGTCCGCAGCAGGGAGCTCGAGGAGGGAGAGGCGCCCCTCCTCAGCTCTTGCACACTTGGTCGCGATGTTGAACAACTCCAAGGTCATGCACAGCTCCTCATGGACGGTGATCTCCTCCTTTATCTTGACGTCGCGGAAGCCGTCGGAGAACGCTGAGACGATGGCCTCGTCGGTCACCTTGGGGATCTTGATTCGCGTGTTGTTAAAGCTCTGAATGTACTTCTGCAGGGTCTCTCCTGGTTGTTTCTTGATGCGGCACAGGTCACCCGTGACCGGGGGGCGGTCGCGAGTGCCCTGGAAGTTGGCGATGAAGCGGTTGTGCATCTTGTCCTAGGAGAAAATTGAGCCTGGAGGTAGGTTCAGGAGCCAGGAGCGGGGGCCATCCTTGAGAGCCATGGGAAACCAGTTTGCCATGACTTTCTCGTTGCCGTTGGCCGCCTCGATTCTCAGCTCATAGAGTTGCAGGAACTCCACGGTGTCGGGGGAGTCATCATAGCAAGGAGGCAGATCTGGCTTGAACTTGCTCGGCCAGGTGACGCGGCGCAGCTCGGGGGTGAAGGCACGGCAGCCAGTCGTGGTCACCGGGGCCTGCCTTGGAGGTGGAGCTTGGTCTTGGCGCCCGCGCGCCGCTGCGGCCAGCGGCGCGGGGCCTTGCCGCAGCAAATGATCCTTGCGCGACGGAGTGAGGAGTAGCGGAGCATTCGCTTGCGGTCGAGGGACTTCTTGACAGCTTCTTTCTTCACGCGCGGGCGCCGGACGCGGTGGGTCGCGCCATGGAGCCGCGTGCCTTGGTGCTAGGGCGCCGTCTTGGGGTAGAGGTGGTGGAGGTGCTTCATGAGCTGCGTCGCCCGTGGCTAGTGGAGGGCGGGGCAGAGAGTGGGACGACGCAGGGGATCCCCCTGCGGCGCGGACAAGCTCGGCGATGCGGTCAAGCCAGTCCTCATAGAGGTCGTCGACTGGGCGGTAGCGCAAGACCTCGTGCGCCATGAGGAGCGCGGTCCGTGCGTCCGTGGGAATGCGACGAGCGTGAGACGACAAACCAGCGGGAGTCAGTGACGGAGTGGCGGTGCGGCCGTCCTGCTGCACCGAGGGGTGCAGCGAGGATGCTTGCTGCTCGTTCCCCGCCGGGCCGATGGCGGCATTGGCGGAAGGCGACGGAGAGCGATGGGGTGGCCCGCCGACAGGGGCCGTCTGAGCGACGCGGGTGGCGAGGGCAGCCCGGCGCTCAGCACAGGCGCGACGTGTGTCCGCTATGGAGACGATGGAGCAACGTGATGCGGAGCGATGGGAAGGAAGCTTCAGTGCACCCCTACCTGGCGCGCCAAATGTCGGATCACGGGTTTTGGCAAAACCCTTAAGGTTCGAACACTGGGGTACGCGCGAAGATCCCCCCCCTATCGATCCGCGTCCTAACTTAGCTAAGATCTCACAAACTAACTCGACGAACTCGCAACACAAAGGACACAAGATTTATACTGGTTCGGGCCACCGTTGTGGTGTAATACCCTACTCCATGTGGTGGTGGTGGATTGCCTCTTGGGCTAAGGACGAACAGTACAAGGAGAAGAATAGCCTCCTGAGGTTGAGGTGTTCTTGTACTTGGTGAACTTGTGTGAGAGGATGCGGTCTAGGGTTCTATTCTTGACCCGTCTCCTCTCGTCTCTCTCGTCTCGTCTCGTCCCGTCTCGTCTCCTATGGTGGTGGCTAGTCCTATTTATAGAGGTCCTGGTCCTCTCCCCAAATATTGAGCGAGAAGGGAACCAACAACGACCAATTTGAAAGGGGACAGCTAGTACAAGCTATCCTGACAAAAGCAGTCTTCGCCTGCCAATGGCTCTGGTGGTGACGACGTCTTGGGCTCCACGGTGACCTCCGTCTTGCCGTCCTTCTGGTCTTGGTCTTGTTGCACAAATATGGAAATCTTTTCTTGATGCCTCGGTACTCTGCGCCTGCGCTTGCCCCCTTAGCACCAAAGAGGAAACAAGGACGCTGCGCGCGCTGGCGCCCGCCTGGTCTCGATCATCATTGCTTACGTCATGAGAACCTGGCGAGGTTTGCCCGGCCTTGAACTCTTCGCCCCTCACGAGCCAGCCTGGTGAGGCCGCTCCTGAGGAGGTCTTGTGTTGTCCGCCTCGCAAGGCTTGGCCCCTCGCGAGGGTCTTGATTCCTTGTTGATGAAGATGGGCCGTACAGGCCTTCTAGAAAAGCCACGCCGTGGGCCGCGGGCAGGCAAGTCTGGGGACCCCCATTCCCAGAACGCAGACAACTACCGCGGTTAGAGCGGTTTTAAATTTTTACATCCGCGCTCTGGTCCGGTACTACCGTAGAGTTGACAATTACGCTGTTTTGTCCCTCCAAATCTCATGTTTGCTTGGTTCATTTGGTTTTGGCCCTCATCTTTGCAATAATCCTTCTCGGGTTTCTCGCATTTGTGTTGTGTGTCATAGGTGGTGGCTCCGGTTCCAATGTCCGGCGCTCGAATCCCAGCCATGACACAAGCTCGAAGCGCCTTCGCAACCAAGAGGCTCCAGTGCCCAACAATGCATAACCAAGTCCACAGCTACCAAGACCAAGGAGCCAATGATGGGAATGGATGAGATGCCTCAAGCGGAGTTTCTGATGCGAAGGAAGCTCAACCCTTGTGTCAACCCTAGGGAGGTCACATGGGGCAATGACTTGTTTTGGACCAAGCAACAGAATCTTATCTTCCTGGATGTGATCAAGTCCAAGCAGAACATCTATGTGCCAGTGCAGTGGATTGACATGCATCATATGAAGAAGGAGAGCAACCGGGCATATTTTGGTGAGCCTCTGGACTTGGTGGAGCATTTTGGTATTGAGGAGTTCATCACCTTTCACTTGGACTTTGACCCGGAGATTGTGGCTCAGTTATTTTCTTCTGTCCACTTTCACGCGGATGAGCAGCGAACAATGACTTGGATGACTAATGGAAGAGGATGTCTGCTAAGTGGAAGAAGTTCATGGACTTGTTGAACGTTCATGATGAGGGGATAAATGTGCCTGTTGGTGTCCGCCCACATGCCAACCCCGAGTCATCCAACAAGAACAAGCTTCAACCCTACCTCGTTGAGAAGAAGCTTGCCAATGACAAGAAGACTTGGGTGCTGAACATGTTCCTTGACATCATGCACCGGATCTTCCGCAACACACTCTTTCCTCGCATAGGTGACAAGGACAAGGTGCATGCCTATCTTGTCGATATGATGCTCATTTGTGAGAAGGCGCGTCTCCAACAGATGGCTAAACTTGATGTCTCTCATATCATGTGGTGTGAGCTGCAGTTTGCTATGTTCAACCGTAAGGTGCCCATCTATGGACCTTACCTGTTTTTCTTGATCTCGAAGACTTGGGAGAAACTTTTTCCGGGTGAAGAATTTCATGCTCCTGACTGGACCCGCCATGAGCCTATGAAGCTACGCATCAAGAGCAAGTGAGCTAACACCACTACCCGTGCTGAGGCAGAGGCTGCTAGGATGGATGTGGATGAGGATGAGTTTGAGGAGGAGGAGGAGGCGGCGGCTGAGGACAGCTCTGATGGATACACTCCTCCCTCTTCTGAGCCAACTTGGGCCAAGAAGGTCAAGGCCAAGATGAAGGATCTTTTCTGCATGCAGGCCAAGGGTCAGTACTAGGCTCATGTGAACACCAAGATGGCTCATTGTCGCGACAAGGCCATCATGAGGCAGGTTGCCCTTGAGGTCCAGAGTGGCTCTGAGGAGCGGATCGCAGATGAGGAGCAGTGGACCAGACAGCACTGCCGGTGGAGTGTGTCATAGGAGGAGACTGGTATTCCATCTACATTCTGTGCTGCTGAGGACTTTGAGGAGGAGGAGCACGACTGGTGATACCTTGGAGTTTTGCCACCACCTGTGTCGTAGGTGTCCTCTCTGCCTTTTTGGTGTCTCGATGCCAAAGGGGGAGAGAGCGTAGGATTTGCGTGTCTTGTGTCGAGCCTTGTTTCGCTTTGCTTTCATTTTGTTGAACCTCGTTTGCTTTGGCTCGTTGGTTTGTGGTTGTGTTGGTGTGAGTCCAGGAGACTATCATATGGTGTAAGACATATGTCCTCAACTTATCTTACTGTCTTATCCTATTGTCTAGCATGTGTAGTAGATTGTGAGCTTATTATGTCATATGCCCTTTACTTCATGCTCATTTCTCCACCTTGCCTCCATGCTTATTGTCATTCATATTGTTGCAAGGATTGCCTTGTTTATAAAATATAGGGGGAGTGTTGATCCTAGTATGTGTGTTGTGCAGTCCAAATCATTTCTATAGAGTGCACACATCTAGGGGAGCCTGTCTATATTTTATAGATATCGGGTTTGCTTATGTTTCATTTTATATCCCTATGTGCAAATCCCGTATTGTCATCAATCCACCAAAAAGGGGGAGATTGTAAGGGCATATTTCTCCCTTGGTGGTTTTGGTGATTGATGACAATGCATTTGTGGACTAATCGTGTGCATTGAGCATTTCAAATATCTCATCTCTAGGCACAAGACGATTTGGTGCCCCTCGTAACCTATTGAATACGGCGTTTCTCTATGTTTCTTTTCGATGGATTTGAGTCGTAGGAAAGCCATACTATTAAGAGGGGGTCCGCTTCGGAAAGGTTAGGGTTGAATCAACACATACACATCTGTTCCTTCGCACCACCTTTCCTTGCTTCATTGGAGCACCGGTTGTTCCCCTTGTCGTTGCGAAGATGAAGGCTTTCTTGTGGTACTGGTCTGTGGTGTGCGGTAGTACTGCTCAAGTGAGCAGTAGTACCATAGCTGCCCATGGTAGTACCGCCCATGGCAGCGGTCGTACCGGGTACGCGGTAGTACCGTGGCCTCTGGCCCAGAATAGTGGTGTGAGCGGAAGTAGGGGCGGAAGTGATTTTTTACTTCCGCACCCTACGCGGTAGTACCGCTCCTTGTGAACTATAGTACCATGCCGGATTTTTGCACTAACCGAAACTCAGCAGAAGTAGCCACGGATGTACTTTTATTAGTCTGCGCTTTCCCAGCCCAGTATGAGCCTTGCCTTGCGGTAGTACCGCAAGGGAGCGCGGTAGTATTGCTTCGGCGGTTCTACCGCTCGTTGCCTTGTGCAGCAGGGCCTCACCTGGCTCCTGTCGCGCGAGCGGTAATACCGCATGCCTCTGTGGTAGTACCGTGGGTATGTGCGATAGTACCGCATGTCGCGGGCTGACTAGGTGGGTAACGGTTGGATTTTTCCTCACACTATATAAGGGGGGTCTTCTTCCCCAAGTTGACCACCTCTTCTCTCCCTAAGCCCCATTGTTGCTCAAAGCTCCATTTTCGCCCGATCTCTCTCCCTAGCCAATCAAACTTGTTGATTTTCTAGGGATTGGTTGAGAAGGCCCCAATCTACACTTTCACTAAGAGAAATTTGATTCCCCCCACTAATCCCTTGCGGATCTTGTTACTCTTGGGTGCTTGAGCACCCTATACAGTTGAGGTCACCGCGGAGCCATATTCCATTGTGGTGAAGCTTCATGGTGTCGTTGGGAGCCTCTGATTAAGTTGTGGAGATTGCCCCAACCTTGTTTGTAAAGGTTCGGTCGCCGCCTCCAAGGGCACCAATAGTGAAATCACGGCATCTCGCATTGTGTGAGGGCATGAGGAGAATACGGTGGCCCTAGTGGCTTCTTGTGGAGCATTGTGCCTCCACACCGCTCCAACGGAGACGTACTTCCTCTCAAAGGGAAGGAAGTTCTGTAACACATCCTCGTCTCCATCGGCTCCAAGAAGATCGAGGAGAACATTGTATTGAGATCCAAAGAGAGAGAAGAAGCCATCTAGCTAATAACTATGGACCCGAAGGTCTGTGGTAAACTACTCACACATCATCGGAGAGGCTATGGTGTTGATGTAGAAGCCCTCCGTGATCGATTCCACCTTCAGCAGAGCTCCGGAAAAGGCCCCAAGGTGGGATATCTTGGGTACAACAGGTTGCAGTGGTGGAAATAGGGTTTTGTGGTGCTCCTGGATGTTTTCGGGGTATATGGACATATATAGGAGGAAGAAGTAGGTAGGTGGAGCTACGAGGGGCCCACGAGGGTGGGGGCGCGCCCAGGGGGCAGGCGCGCCTCCCTGCTTCGTGGCCTCCTTGTTGATTTCTTGACGTCTACTCCAAGTCCCCTGGATCACGTTTGTTCCAAAAATAACTCTCCTAAAGGTTTCATTTCGTTTGGATTCTGTTTGATATTCCTTTTCTGCGAAACACTAAAATAGGCAAAAAATAGCAATTTGCACTAGGCCTTGGGTTAGTAGGTTAGTCCCAAAAATAATATAAAAGTGTATAAATAATCCCATTAACATCCAAAACAGATAATATAATAGCATGGAACAATAAAAAATTATAGATACGTTGGAGACGTATCAAGCACCCCCAAGCTTAATTCCTGCTCGTCCTCGAGTAGGTAAATGATAAAAACGGAATTTTTGATGTGGAATGCTACCTAGCATAATTCGCAATGTAATTTTCTTTATTGTGGCATGAATATTCAGATCCGAAAGATTCAAGACAAAAGTTTAATATTGACATAAAAACAATAATACTTCAAGCATACTAACTAAGCAATCATGTCTTCTCAAAATAACATGGCAAAAGAAAGTTCATCCCTACAAAATCATATAGTTTGTCATGTTCCATTTTCGTCACACAAGAATGCTCTCATCTTGCACAACCCCGATGACAAGCCAAGCAGTGTTTCATACTTTAGTAATCTCAAACTTTTTTCAACTTTCACACAATACATGAGCGTGAGCCATGGATATAGCACTATGGGTGGAATAGAATAATATGATGGAGGTTATGTGGAGAAGACAAAAAGGAGAAAGTCTCACATTGACGCGGCTAATCAACGGGCTAGGGAGATGAGATGCCCATCAATTGATGTCAATGCAAGGAGTAGGGATTGTCATGCAACGGATGCACTAGAGCTATAAATGTATGAAAGCTCAACAAAAGAAACTAAGTGGGTGTGCATCCAACTTTCTTGCTCACGAAGACCTAGGGCATTTGAGGAGGCCCATTGTTGGAATATACAAGCCAAGTTCTATAATGAAAAATTCCCACTAGTATATGAAAGTGACAAAACAAGAGACTCTCTATCATAAAGATCATGGTGCTACTTTGAAGCACAAGTGTGGAAAAAGAGGATAGTAGCATTGTCCCTTTTTTATTTATTTTTCCTTTTTTGGGATTTTTGGCCTTTCTTTTTTTATTTGGGATAATGCTCCATTAATGATGATCATCACACTTCTATTTATTTACAGCTCAATGATTACAACTCGATACTAGAACAAAATATGACTCTATATGGATGCCTCCGGCGGTGTACCGGGAAGGGAAATGAATCAAGAGTGACATGTATGATAAATTATGCATGGTGGCTTTGCCACAAATACGATGTCAACTACATGATCATGCAAAACAATATGACAATGATGAAGCGTGTCATAAATGAAACGGTGGAGAGTTGCATGGCAATATATCTCGGAATGGCTGTGGAAATGCCATAATAGGTAGGTATGGTGGCTGTTTTGAGGAAGATATAAGGAGGTTTATGTGTGATAGAGCGTATCATATCACGGGGTTTGGATGCACCGGCGAAGTTTGCACCAACTCTCGAGGTGAGAAAGGGCAATGCACGGTACCGAAGAGGCTAGCAATGCTGGAAGGGTGAGAGTGTGTATAATCCACAGACTCAACATTAGTCATAAGAACTCATATACTTATTGCAAAAATATACAAGTCGTCAAAAAACAAGCACTATGCACATGCTCCTAGGGGATAGATTGGTAGGAAAAGACCATCGCTCGTCCCCGACCGCCACTCATAAGGAAGACAATCAAAGAACACGTCATGTTTCAAATTTGTTACACAATGGTTACCATACGTGCATGCTACGGGACTTGCAATCTTCAACACAAGTATTTCTCAAATTCACAACTACTCAACTAGCACAACTCTAATATCACCATCTTTATATCTCAAAACAATTATCAAGCATCCAACTTCTCATTGTATTTAAAGCACCTTTTATGCAAGTTTTTATTATACCAATCTTGGATGCCTATCATATTAGGACCAATTTTATAACCAAAGCAAATTACCATGCTGTTATAAAGGACTCTCAAAATAATATAAGTGAAGCATGAGAGATCAATAATTTCTATAAAATAAAACCACCACCATGCTCTAAAAGATATAAGTGAAGCACTAGAGCAAAATTATCTAGCTCAAAAGATATAAGTGAAGCACATAGAGTATTCTAATAAATTCCAATTCATGTGTGTGTCTCCCAAAAGGTGTTTACAGCAAGGATGATTGTGGTAAACTAAAAATCAAGGACTCAAATAATACAAGACGCTCCAAGCAAAACATATATCATGTGGTGAATAAAAATATAGCCTCAAGTAAAGTTACCGATGGAAGAAGACGAAAGAGGGTATGCCTTCCAGGGCATCCCCAAGCTTAGGCTTTTGGTTGTCCTTGAATTTTAACTTGGGGTGCCTTGGGAATCCCCTATCTTAGGCTCTTTCCACTCCTTATTCCATAATCCATCAAATCTTTAACCAAAAATTTGAGAACTTCACAACACAAAACTCAACAGAAAATCTCATAAGCTCCGTTAGTATAAGAAAACAAACCACCACTTAAGGTACTGTAATGAACTCATTCTTTATTTATATTGGTGTTAAACCTACTGTATTCCAACTTCTCTATGGTTCATACCCTCCAATACTAGCCATAGATTCATCAAAATAAGCAAACAACACACAAAAAACAGAATCTGTCAAAAACAGAACAGTCTGTAGTAATATGTAGGTTTCGAATACTTATGTAACCCAAAAAATTCTGAAATAAACTGGTGTACGTGAGGAATTTGTCTACTAATCATCTGAAAAAAGAATCAACCTAATCGCACTCTCCAGTAAAAAATGGCAGCAAATCTCGTGAGCGCTAAAGTTTCTGTTTTTTACAGCAAGATCATTAAAACTTCCCCCAAGTCTTCCCAAAGGTTCTACTTGGCTCAAACACTAATTAAAAGTATAAAACCGCATCTAAACAGAGGCTAGATGAATTACTTATTACTAAACAGAAACAAAAATAAAATTGGGTTGCCTCCCAACAAGCGCTATCGTTTAACGCCCCTAGCTAGGCATAAAAGTAAGAATAGATTTAGGTATTATCATCTTTGGTATGCAATTCATAGGTGGCTCTCATAATAGATTCATAAGGTAATTTAATTTTCTTTCTAGGAAAGTGTTCCATGTATTTCCTTAACTGAAATTGGAATCTAATATTCCCTTCTTTCATATCAATAATTGCACCAATCGTTCTAAGGAAAGGTCTACCAAGAATAATAGGACATGTAGGATTGCAATCAATATCAAGAACAATGATGTAACGCCCCGAGACCGTTGTGCCAGGTGTCCTCCAGTTTTCGCTGTCATTGCCATGTCATTTGCTTGCGTGTTGCATCTTGCCATGTCATCATGTGCATTGCATCATCATGTTTTTTAAAACTTGCATTAGTCCGGGTCTCCCAGTTCCGTCCGTTGTCCGTTCTGAGCCCAGACACACTTGCACTCGCCCGCGGCATGTCCGAAATAGTATTTTATAAGTGGCCGGAAAATGTTCTCGGAATGGGATGAAAGTTGGTGTGTGGTCTTATTATAGTGTAGATAGACCGCCTGTCAAGTTTCATCGCATTCGGAGTTCGTTTGAAGCCCCAACGATTAACTATAGCGGCAGTATAGCCGGTCTATCGTCGGACGTTTTCGGTCTCCGGAAACAGATGCCGGGCCCTCTCTCCCTCTTCTCCCCTCGCAGTCTCGCCACAACCCACCTAGTCCATCCTCCCTCCCCTCTTCGCTTTCGGAGTTGTCTGATGCGACCGCACGGACCAAAACCCTCTCTGCACAGTGCATCGAACCCCTCACGTGCGCGTCCGAGATTGTCCCGGACCCGACCCGGGCAGTCGTCACCGTTGGATCCGGATCATCCCCAAACGTCTACAAAACGTCACCGTTTTCTTATTTGGACTCCCTAGCCTATTCTTTCTGAACCGTCCGATTTTGATCGGAGGATCCAAACTCCCTCTTTTCCTTATATTTATAGACCACCACCTACCAAATCTAGCCTAACCCTAAAACCTAGGAGGCTTGTCCCTCCCTGCCGCCACTCCTCTCCCACATCGGGATCCCCTCCCGATCCAGTTCCACCCGAGACGAATCGCAGCAACCACTTTCCTTCCTCGTGTTCAGATCCAGCCAATCCATCCGAGCCTCCTCTCGAGCTCCCTCAACGCCGCCATGTGAGAGCTTCGAGCAGCTTCGTCTCCTGCCTCTGCCACCTCGTCTACGGCGACCTGCGCCATCCCCGAGCACCTCGACCTTGCGCTGCCTCCAGGAGCCACCCGAGGAGAGCCTCGCGCTCGTGTGCGAGCATGCACATGAGATTCTACGCCAGCGCCTCCCTTTACCTCTCCTTTTTTTTCCTCTCTGTTCCTCTCTCTCGCTCACGATCTCTCTGCCTCTCACCCCGCCTCCCTGCAGGAATGAACAGCGCCGCCACCCATGGAACTCCTCGCCGTGGCCATGGAGCCCCAAGTCCCGCCGCCCTGGATCGCGTCTCCGGCAACCACGCTCCCTCAGCCGCCTCCCTCGCTCCAGCTCCGCCACCCAAGCTGCGCCGTCGCCTGCCGCAGTCTCTGTCGTCGTCGTCTTCGAGGGTTCCTGATGAGGACGGTGCCCTCCTATCCGTCTCGAGCGCAAAGTCCCTCGCCCGCACCTAGCTCCCTCGTTGTTGCTCTTCCGCAAGCCGCCGCCGCGCCAAGTCCCTCCCCTCGCCGCCGTTTGCCACGCTCGCCGGAACTCTGCTCCCAGCCGCTAGCGCCCCTGTTTAGTGCGAGCAGAACGAGCGCCTGCATCACTCGGTCCAGCCGCGCGTTGACCGCGTGCACCCAGCAACCGCCTCGGCCAGGCCCAGTTCGTCCCAGCCGGCCAGTCAAGCCGAACCACTCCAGATCTGGGCTTTTAGCCCATGGTGAGCTGCCCCCACCTATACATCGCATTGGGCGCAACATGCTATTCCGCGCCCATGCTCCTGTTCTAGGATTCGGCCCGTGATGTTTTTTTTCAGCGCCTGGGATTTTCCTATTTATCCAGAGTTTGCCAGTTTTGCAGAAAAGCCCTTGTGGATCATGCATATAATAACTCACAATTGGTGCATCGGATTAAAATGAATTATATATGAAAGTTGCTTAGAATTTTGTCTAGTTTATTAATATGCAACTTTCATCTATGTTTAAAATGATGTTTATTTAAATTTGCTTGAATAACTTGCTAAAATGCTTTAATTCATAACTAAATAACCGTAGCTCCAAATTTAATAAACTTTATATGTAAATGGGGTAGAATTTTGCCTAGTTTAACATGGTGCACTCATCTTGCATGTTAAACAACTCTAAAATATGGTTTAGGGAAGAACAGGACCTAACCTAATATATGCACATGAGGAGTTTCCGGAATTGTTGTTCGTTGCTTCCGACCTCATTTAAACTTGACTAGATAGGTAGTTTACTTTGCTTCACCCTTGCCATGTTAAGAACATTTAATATTGTTGGGGTACATAAATGAGAGAGAACTAAATAATTGATGTGGTGCTCCATCAATATGCAACCCATTGCATATTGAGCTCCACTTAATTTCTAGGATTGTTTGTGCATATTGCCATGCCATGCTTCATTAAACCGGACATGCATCATACTTGGTTGTGCATCATGCCATGTTTATGTCGTGGTTGTTTACTATGTTGTTTGCTTCTTTCCGGGTTGCCTTTCTCGTGAGCTTCGGTTCCGTTCCGGAGTTGTGAGGATCCGTTCGTCTACGTCCGTTTGTCTTCTTCATGGACTCGTTCTTCTTCCTTGCGGGATTTCAGGCAAGATGACCATACCCTCGAAATCACTACTATCTTTGCTTTGCTAGTTGCTCGCTCTTTTGCTATGCCTATGATGCGATACCTACCACTTGCTTATCAT
Source organism: Triticum aestivum (assembly GCF_018294505.1). Taxonomy (NCBI): domain Eukaryota; kingdom Viridiplantae; phylum Streptophyta; class Magnoliopsida; order Poales; family Poaceae; genus Triticum; species Triticum aestivum. The sequence goes on from NC_057803.1 coordinate 482,968,368, forward strand.
GCCTCCTATATTGTTGAACCAAGCCTCTAACCCACCTTGTCCTAGCAAACCGTTGATTGGCTATGTTACCGCTTTGCTCAGCCCCTCTTATAGCGTTGTTAGTTGCAGGTGAAGGTCAGAGTTCGTTCCTTGTTGGAACATGGAGATGTTGTTCCTTGTTGGAACATGTTTACTTGTTGGGATATCACTATATATCTTATTTAATTAATGCATCTATATACTTGGTAAAGGGTGGAAGGCTCGGCCTTATGCCTGGTGTTTTGTTCCACTCTTGCCGCCCTAGTTTTCCGTAATATCGGTGTTATGTTCCCGGATTCTGCGTTCCTTATGCGGTTGGGCTATTATGGGAACCCCTTGACAGTTCGCCTTAAGTAAAGCTCTTCCAGCAATGCCCAACATTGGTTTTACCTTTTGCCACCTAGCCTTTTCTTTTCCCTTGGGAGTCGCGCTCCTGAGGGTCATCATTGTTTTACCCCCCGGGCCAGTGCTCCTCTGAGTGTTGGTCCAACTTGTCAGCCGCCGGTGGCCACCAGGGGCAACTCTGGGCTGGCCTACCGGAAGTTTAGATGATCCGGTGTGCCCTGAGAAAGAGATATGTGCAGCTCCTATCGGGATTTGTCGGCACATTCGGGCGGTGTTGCTGGTTTAGTTTTACCCTGTCGAAATGTCTTGTTGTACCGGGATACCGAGTCTGATCGGAACGTCTCGGGAGGAGGTCTATTCCTTCGTTGACCGTGAGAGCTTGTGATGGGCTAAGTTGGGACACCCCTGCAGGGATTTGAACTTTCGAAAGCCGTGCCCGCGGTTATGGGCAGATGGGAATTTGTTAATGTCCGGTTGTAGATCACTTGAACCTTAACTTAATTAAAATGAGTCAACCGCGTGTGTAACCGTGATGGTCTCTTTCCGGCGGAGTCCGGGAAGTGAACACGGTTGTTGGAGTTATGCTTGACGTAGGTTGCTATAGGATCACTTCTTGATCATACTTTTATCGACCGCGCTTTGCCTTCTCTTCTCGCTCTCATTTGCATATATTAGCCACCATATATGCTAGTCGCTTGCTGCAGCTCCACCTTATACCTTTACCTTAACCATAAGCTTAAATAGTCTTGATCGCGAGGGTGCGAGATTGCTGAGTCCCCATGGCTCACAGATACTTCCAAAACCAGTTTGCAGGTGTCGTTGAGTCCGTGCAGATGACGCAACCAAGCTCAGGAGGAGCTCGTTGAAGATCTTGTCCTTTGTCTTGCTTCGTTCTAGTTGATCAGTAGTGGAGCCCAGTTGGGGTCGATCGGGGACCTTTGTCGCATTTGGGGTTCTTCTTTTATTTTGGCTTCTTAGTTGGGCCTTGATTGTATTTGGATGATGTAATGCTTTATTCATGTAATTGTGTGAAGTGGCGATTGTAAGCCAACTATGTATCTCTTATCCCTTATGTATTACATGGGTTTGTGTGAAGATTACCTCACTTGTGACATTGCTTTCAATGCGGTTATGCCTCTAAGTCGTGCTACGACACGTGGGAGATATAGCCGCATCGAGGGCGTTACAAGTTGGTAATCAGAGCCTTCCCCGACCTTAGGAGCCCCATTGCTTGATCGTTTTTAGCGGCCGAGTTGTGTCTAGAAAAAAAAATTGAGTCATTTAGGAATTATATATCGGAGAGTTAGGAACTCTTTTTACTTCCCAGTCTCCTCATCACTCTGGTAAGACATCCTGACGTAGAGTTTTGACTCTTCTCTTCTCAAATTTCACTAAATTTTTTAGGATCACGCGGGTATCTTGGAATCGTTCCGATGGTTTTATGTCGAGAACATTGTCTTGGTGCCTCCTGTCAGGGGTTTTGTGGAAGTGTCCCGGGGAGTTGAGCTCTGAGGTGTTGTCGTCATAATTTTATCGTTGCAATTCTGGAATACCTGAGTTTAGTACGCCGACATCGAAAATCTATTTTATGCAGTTCGTTGGTGAGATAACCTCGACGCCACCCAGTACTGGGGCGGGAGTTCGGGAGTATCGCCATAACTTGTATAACGGATGCTTTTCGAAGGTTGAGGTAGACGATTTCCGAAGGTTTCTTGGTTATGTGTTGAAGGATGGATACAGCTGGATGTAGGATTTGTTAGTTTGGGTGAGATATTATGCTTCCCCTGTATCCCCAACACCTGATTGCATAACCGGGAAAATTTCGGGAGTTTATAAGTGGGAATTCAAGTAGCTCTTAGGATATCTTTCCGACAAATGTATGATTTGAAATTGGGGTTCGACGTCTAGTGGTCTGCCTATTCGCATCGGTTTTACAGTGGTCTCGTTATGTCTTAAAGAGTCCTTGGCTATGCCGACTCGGGGACGCTTCGTATGTCATGTGCACTGCCTTGTACATGATGGTGCTGTACGATCGAGCCCGTGTAGGCCCCACCACGAAAACTTCGGACGAAATCTCTATCATATGTTTGTTTCGGCTTATTCTGCAAGCCAATCCTTTGTTTTTGTTTTGAGTTGTGGTATTCGAGTTGCTTCAATGTCAAATGTTGATTCCATACCTTCCCCAAATGGTGTTTTCATACTCCGATGTGAATACCAATCCTTCATGATAATCGAGATTGTCATGTCAATCCTTTTCACCGGTGTGTTTCTCTTCAAGTGGATCCGAACATTTCAACATCCACAAGATCCAATCTCAGCTTTCTCAACAGTGTTCGTTCATCCATCCCAAGTTGTCTTTGTTTTCCCACCCTCCCACCCTTGTTTATCCTAGGACTCGGATTCCTTTATCGTGTATCCATCTTATTGATGTGAAGTCCCTCCGTTCTATTTCCTTCATGTTCTTATCCGGTGATTCTCATGAAGATACTAACGGAGCTTCTAGTTCATCATTCTTCGTTTCTTTTATCTTCT